>NC_045030.1:94886487-94901542 GCF_008632895.1 Mastomys coucha
CTAAACTCGGGGCTTCTGGAAGCACAACAAATACTCTTAATCTTTGAGCCATTTCTCTAGGCCCCCAAATGTTAACTTTTATGTTGTGTGTATTTTATCACAATTTTTAAAAGTATGATTCTTTTTTGTGGGAGGTCACGAAAATTTTTTTTTTTTGAAATTTCAACATCTATACATACTCCTTACTTGCATGTAATCTTGCACTGTGACAATATCCACACGATCGGCTACTTTGAAGTTCTGGAAAAAATACTCATCTTGCATAATTTGTTGATAAAATTTCCTTTCCCCCATTATCTTATAAGCATCAGCCACTGCCTATAAAGAAAGTAGATTTTAAAAATAATATATTTTTTAATCATTGGCACATATTTTGTATATTTTCTGACAAATGTAGCAAAAATTGTTCCTGTCTTTTACTATCTTGCTATTAATATAAAGGCTACATTACAAAAAGGAAATCATATAGATGTTACTGAGGATGTGGAGGAAGGAGTTAAGGTCTCTGTACCCCAGATTGACCAGGAACTTAGTAGTAAGCCTCCTACCTTAGCTCTAAATGTTGAGGCATGAGCCACCATGCCCAGCTATATACAGATTTATTTTGAGATAAAGTCTCATGTAACCCAGGCTGGCCTGGAACTTGCTGTGAAATTAAAGATGAGCTTAAACTTCTTGCCTTCTTGCTTCTGCCTTCCAAGTGCTGGGATTATAGGCACAGACCTCCGTGTCTGGCTTATGTAGGGATTTTTAAACCATTTGATATTTGTTCTCAAAGCTATGATGCATAGTTTTAAAATATAACTACCGGTATAGTTAAGTCTACAGTCCTCAAGGGATCATAGCTTTTTTTATTTTTTAAAATGAAAAGAGCACTCACATGACAAGTTACAATCATCTGTTCCTCCGACTCCAGGGGAGTCTGAAGCTGTCCTCTGGCCTCTGTGGGCACTGCACACACGTGGTGCACATACACACATGCAGGCAATACATCAGTACAACACACAAAAAACGTTTTTAAATCTTAAAAAATATTTTCATATTTGATTATGTGTATATGTATGTGAATTTATGCATGTGCCCAAGGAGGAAAGAAAAGGGTGTCCAATCTCCTGGAGTTGGTGTTACAATCAATTATAAGCTGTCTGATGCGGTGCTGAGAACCAAACTAGAGTCCTTCACAGGAACAGTGTGTGCTCTTAACTATTAAGCTTTCTCTCAAGCCTGGACCATCTTTTAAAAATTTTTTAAAATGTATTTATTTATTTCTATTTTTTATGCATTGGTGTTTTGGCTACATGTATGTCTGTGTGAGGCTGTCAGGTCTGGAACTGGAGTTACAGACAGTCGTGAGCCTCCATGTGGGTGTTGGGAATTGACCCTGGATCTGTTGGAAGAGCAGCCAGTGCTCTCTCAATCGTTGTTGAGATGGCTGTCTCTCCAACCCCAAGATTTTGGTTTTTTTTTTTTTTCTTTTTAAAACCAAAAGAACACCATAAACTCATTTGTGCTGTCAGTGAAAACTTACCTGGTGATTAAAGAGGGTGCCCTAGGAACTAGAATAAAAGTTTTCCAGAACCAACACTCTTTTCTGTTCATTAGCCCATGGCTTCCAAATGGAAATGTGGATGTGTCAGGTTGCTTACACTTTCCTTCCCTTTAGACTTCATTTTCAGCAGCCAAAGAAAAGCAAATAAAAGATTTCCCCTTCTTTTTAAACTGTCAACAGTTTACATTCAAAGAAAGTGTCTGAGAGGCCAGTGAGAGAAAAAAAATCACAGAAAACAGAGGATTAAATTCTTTGTCTTGGCTCTCATCATGCCGACTCCTCTCACATCTATCTCTTCTTCTGATAATAGCTGTGCTGAACTGTCTAACACCTATTTATAATATGGATCTGTGCTTCGGGATACAAAGAGTCTGCTTACATGGAGGAAGACTAGCAAAGAAGAAAATTCAAATCTCTTTCTATTTCAGGTCAATTCTTTCCCTATGTACCTTAGAATGTGCTATTTGCCTAAGTGAGGAAACTGTGTTAACCCTGAGGAGGCAGGCCATAACAGATTGCCCAGGCAGGATCAAACCCCAGAGCTTCTGCTATTTTTATTTAAAACACAACACAATAGCTTGCCTTCACATATTTTCTTCTCTAATTCTCATTTTTATTATCCAGAATAGTCCTTTTAAATTTTGACTTGAATTCCAAAGCTTTGGTGATGTCCATGGAAAATGAAATAGGAAGAAAATATTTCAGTGGTCATATTTTATTATTAATATGCTCAAGTGAAAAGTTTAATGAACATATGAACTCTCCCATGGGTGGATTATTTTTACTTTTCATTTCACCAATTTCTTTGCTCATTATGCACCTGAAGAAAAGATGACCTTTGTAGGACCGTGAAACACAGCCTGGTTCCAGGCTGAGCTAAGGCTGGAAACCCCAGTGATCCTGAGGAACGGCCTGCCGGCGTTTTGCCTGCTTCCCAGACACCAGGCTCCTGACACGAGGCCACAGCCCTCCATAGAGTTGTGGCCATCAGTCATGTAAAGGCAACACCGCAACCCCCTCCACAGGTAGAGGACGTGACCACAGGTCAGAAGCCTCAAGAAAGATCTCCATTTTAATGAGGTACCTAAAGGCCTGGAGGCTTAGCCAATAAACTTGCGTTTGCAAGACATTCCTCCCTGCAAAAGGTATTTAACCTCAGGTCTGCCTTGAGAACTGGGGTACGGTTTTGACTCATCTACTTTCCGCCATGACAATAAATGTCTTAAAACCATCCATAGACTACCTCTTCTCATCGGGATCCACCGTTGGGGAGCAATGGAACAGGCCTTCGCCGAAAGAGCTGGCCGTTTAATCTCCTGCAGAAGGCCTCTCAGGGCTCCTAGCCACGGCCTCCACCAAGCCAAGCCAGCCACCCACCAACAAACCAAGGACTCTATCCCCACGTGATCCAGCAGGAGTTCTCCCCGTTTTCTCTTCAGCCCCAGGCTAGATCCAGCCGCGACCCCCACTCTCAGTTCTTCAGCGGTATCCAGCGACGCCTGAGTGTCCAAGAGCCTGAGAACCAAATGGCCTTGTCCTCCTTGTAGGCCTGGGAACCCCTGAGCCAGTTCTGGGGGTCCCTGGGACCTCAGACTCGCTCCTCCACCCCTGGAGCTGTGTCCTGCAGTTTTCCATAGTCCAAAACCCACCCGGCTCCTGCATGGGGTAAAGTGCAGTCAAAACTCCTGCAGCAGAGTGAATGCAGGACACCACGAACTCTACAGACATTGGTGCATCTCTCTTTTATACTTTTATTACAATGTTCGGTGGGTTTTGAACCAGCTCAGCCATACTAAAGGTAAAAACAAATCATTAGACACTGAACAGGTATTAAGTCATGTAGATATTCATGTAGGCATAATTATATTTCACCTTAGCTCAGATTACCTAGAAAAGGTATTATCAGTTCCTTCCTTCCAATGCCCCCCACTCAGCCACTACCATCCATCTCTCCTAGACTCAGTTTTCCTATTTATATATTGCCTCAGTGGTATTGGCTCTACTCTAGGCCTGTGGCCAAAGAAAACCACGCCTAGAAGCATAGGACAAACTCTCTACTTGTTTTTGAGAGGGTGGATCAGTAACTTTTCTATTGCTATGAAATCATGACCAAAAGCAACTTATGGAAGAGTTTATTCTGGCTTACAGCTTCCAAAGGTGAGTCCATATTAGAAGGGGAGAGATGGCAGCAGGTGGTCAGAGTAAGAAGCTAAGAGACCACATCTCTAATGGCAACTGTGAATCATGGACCAAGTGTTCAAATATGCAAGCTTATTGGGAACATTTTCATTCAAACAAACATAGGGGTGTTTGGGGGGAAAAAAAGCTGCCTAATAGACAAGGTGTCCTTTGTCAGACATCTGCCCCACATAGTCGATTGCTCATTCTTGCTGGAAATTCCCACTTATGGAAGTAGCGATAAGTGGTACCTTTGCATTTGGTTTGGAATAATTCATTATATGCAGATACAGAATAAATAAAAAGCTAAATAACTGTGGGGATTGCTTCAGCCTTGAAATGTATGCAGTATGGCAGAAACAGATAAGCATTCAAATCTCCCTCATGTGCCTCCAAGTCTCTTCAAAGTCTAGCCCTTTTCACAGTCAAACTGGGAATAGTATTCTCCACCATAGTGAAGAGGGAGGGCCATGCAAGAGACCATGTACAGTGAGTCTTATCCCTGACCTCAGGAGTGCTTAAGAACATGGACTTTGGCCTTGGTTCCTTTACTCTCTGGTTGTAAGGTTTTAAGCTAATTACTTGGTTTCTTTATTTTTTTTGAATGTGTGATTTTATTTTTTCATTATTAGGCATTATGGCATTTTTAGACATGTATGTTTTCCTTCTATTCCCAATGACCCCCATTCCACTTCCCCATTAGTCTACTTTCTGCTTTTATATACAGAATAGTTTTATGGGAATTATGTGAAATAATGCACATTTGAGATTATAGTTGATAGAAACTGATTGAGTAGGGCCAGAGGGGCTGGGGAGATGGCTCAATTGGTAAGGTGCTGCATAACTATGAGGACTTGAGTTCTGATCATCAGTACCCACTTAGGAACTGGGCATTGTAGCGTACGTGTGAAACCCAGGTACTGTGAGACAGAGATGGAAAGATCCCTGAATCTCATTAGCTAACCTGATTAGTTAAATTGGTGAACCCCAGGTTCAGAGAGATCCTGTTTCAAAAATCAAGATAGGAATGAATGAGGACTTCAACCCCCAGCTTTTGTACTCCCCCATCCTAAAGTTATCAAGTAGGACTGACAACATAGCACGGTGACAGAGTGCTTGCCTAAAGAGTGTGCAGAAAGTCCTGGGTTTGATCCGCAGAACTTACTGTACAAATCAGAAGCTCAAGACCAGCTGCATAATGAGTTCACGGCTAGCCTAAAATAAATGACTTGAGACAGAGAGGTGGAAACAGCAAGAAGGGGGAGGGGGAGACAGAGAGAGAAGAGAGAAGCGGGGGAGGGGGAGGGAGAGAGAGAAGGAGAGGGAGAGAGGAAGACAGAATAATTAAACAACAAGGATGGCTATTGTTGTTTTTCCTATATGAATGAAATTTAAAGGGATAGGAATTTTTCAATATAAAATAACAATTGCTAGATGTTAACAGTTCAGGCTTGTCAGTTGGATCCACAGGATCCTTTTGTAGCCTGTAAGTGTAATAACTTTACACTTATGTGAGATATATCTCCTTTAAACATCATTATCATACAGGCACATTACCGTCAGACATGAAAAAAAAAAAAAAAAGATGTCAGTTACCCAGTGGTGCTCCAGGCCACAGAGGCTGTATAGGAAAGTCCTTACAAATGATATGGTGCTATCAAGGACCACCTGAGGGGATGCTAAAATGTAGATGCTGGGCCAGGAGGTCTGAAGTAGGACCATGGCTTCTGTCTTTCTCTCAAAAATATTTATTTTTATTCTTTGTGTGTGCATGTGTGCACATGCATGCAGGTACCCGAGGAGGCCAGAGAGAACACAAAATTCCCTGAAGCTGGAGTTACAAGCGTTTGTGAGCCACCTGATAGGGTGCTGAGAACCAAGCTTGTGTCCTCTACAAAAGTAGTACACACTTTTGACTGCTCAGCCATCTCTCCAGTCTCTAGGTTCTGAATTTTTACATGGTCCAGTGGATGCCAATGTGTAGGCTGCACATGCTTTGGGTAGCAAGGCTTTAGTAAATTTTCTGGTGGACCAACAATAACAATTCTCTTGTAAAGTATCAATGCTAAGATTGTCAAAGTGGGAAATGAAATGAGATCACACACACACACACACACACACACACACACACACACACATCATTGTTCTATTGCACTAAAACAACAGTTCTCAACTTGTAGGTCATGATCCCTTTAGGGTTTGAGTGACCATTTCACAGGTGTCATCTAAGACCACCAGAACATTACAATCCATGACAGTAGTAAAATGACAGTTATGAAGTAGCAGTGAAAATAATTTTATGGTTGGGGGTCATTACAACATAAGGAAGTGTATTAAAGGGCCACAGCATTAGGAAGGCCGAGAACCACTGTTCTAGAACCATTAGACCTGCTTTGGCACCTTTGGAGAAAATATTGGTTATATACATATGTGTTTCTATTTTTTCCTGGTCGATTCTTCATCTGTCTTTAGGACACCATTATACTGCCTTAATTCCTATAGCTTTATAAGTCTTGAAATCAGGTAGTATAAATTGTCTAACTTTCTGGGTTTTTTTCCTCCCCTTTCACTTGCTTTGGTTTTTGTTTTTGTGAATTCATGAGAGCTGGAAAACGATAAGGAATTGCAACAAGAAATGAAAATATGGAAGGAGTGATGGAGCAAAAATGTGCTAATTATCTCCTTCTTTATACCCGGAATTAGAGGGGCTGGAGAGAGGACTCAGCAGTTATGAACACTAGCTGCTCCTCCAGGGGACCTGAGTTCAATTCCCATCACCCACCTGGTTACGATTCCAGTTCCAGGGGATCCATGCCCTCTTCTGGTCTCCTCAGGCACCAGGAAGACATGCACGTGGTACACAGGCATGTGGGAACAACCACCCATTCCACACACATAAGAATATTTTCAAAGATAAATAAACTTAGACTAAACACCTGTACAAACTAAAACTGACCTACTTCTATAAAGAAACAAATGAGGGGCTGGAAAGTTGGCTCAGCTCTTAAGAGCACTGACTTCTCTTATAGAGTATGTATGTGTTCTGTTCCCAGCGCTCACACAATGACTCCCCTCCATTTCTAATTCCAGTTCCAGGGGATCTGACACTTTCCTTCGACTGACTCCAGCACCAGACACACTTGTGTACAGACATACATGCAGGCAAAACCACCCATATGCATAATAAAATAATAGAAACAGACTTAGGGCTTGGGATGCAGCTCAGTCGGTACAGTGCTTACCTACGGTACACGAAGCCCTGAGTTTGATCCCCATTAACCACATTTGTCTGCACACCTGAAATCTTAACACTGTAGAGGTGGAGACAGAGCAATCAGAAGTTCAAGAAGGGTTAGGTGTTGTGGTAGATACCTTTAGTTCCAGAGCTCTGGAGGGAGAGGCAGGTAAGGAGGGAGTTCAAGGCCAGCCTGATCTACTTCGAGAGATCCAGGACAGGCAGGGCTGAACAGAGAGACCGTCCCAAACAAACAAACAAACAAAACAGACCAAAACAAAAAAGAAATAGGTAAACAGTCCAGTTTGCTGAAGAAACTTTTATTCAAAGTTCAAAAATGTAAACTCAGAACAAGAAAAACCCCACCACCATTACACGTTTTCTTTCAACTATGAAGTTACATATTACTCAAATATATTTTGAAAAGGAATGAAAGGGACAAGGGCAGTCCAAACTGTTCTCTTCAAGTTGAGTATGTTCTGTTCATTAAAAGAACATTATAGTGTCCACTGAAAAAGGCTGAATAGTGTGATAACATCTTAATAATAAGAACAAACGGAATTATAAAATCTCATTTCATAGGGAAAATGAAGGCATCAGAATGAACTGTTAGGGCTGGTTACTTCATGAGAGTGACAGCTGTGTCACATTAGGAAAGGCATAAAGGTGCATTTTCTTCTTTCTTTGGCATAGTTTTGAGAACTTTATCAACACTGAAACATATTTTTAAGACGTACTTAAAAGTCATTAAAGAAGAGCATCTGTAAAGCATCTGTAAGTGCAAATGAACGTTCTTCCTGTAAGTGCAAATGAACATTCTTCACGTTGGCTTTTACCCACGAGCGCGCCCTTCCGTGAAGATGGAGGTCGTAGAGATCATTCAGACTTTCCACTAATGCAGGGATGTGAACACCACAGAATAACTCCTGAACAGAATAATTCCTGTTTTCCACTTATGTGTGAGTAAGCAAGCACGCGTACATGCCAGCTCAAATTCTCACAGACTTCACATAAAACTCCTTAACGTTTCACTCCAGTAAGCTCCACTCGAAGTACAGTTTATGTGCTCTGAATAGTAAGTGTCCGGCTGCTGTGCTGTTGATAGTATCTTGCCTGTTCCCAGGCTTGTGCAAAGGACCCGGTTCAACTGGCTCAGTCAGCTTCCTCTGCTCTCCTCCCCTCTACCCAACAGTCTTCCACAAGTCCTCCCCGAGGCAGTCTCTGTTTTCATGTTGGCTTCTTCTCTTTTAGTCTCCTCAGAGGAGGAGGTTGGAATATTACTTATGAAAGACCCAGGAAGACTGTCCCCCAGACCTCTTCAGGGACAGTGTAATCTTAATCGGAGTTATTTTCTTCTCAGTAACGTGGAATGAGGAAGCTTCCAAGATCCTGGAGCTCCAGCAGCCATTTCCCAATCTAGTGAAGACCATTCGGAGGGATTGCACTGGAATATGGCTGGCCAGTGGATGATGGGATTCAGTGCAAGGCTGAGTGAAATTCAGGAGAGCTTTGTTGTGTGGAGGCTGTTGTTCAACACTGATGCCTTGAGGTAATCCTTTTGGTTCAACTCTACTGGTACTAGAACATGGCAGAGGATGGGAGGCCCCCAACATAGGCCTTTTGGTACTCTTCTTGTGTGTTTGGTAGCTTAGTCGAAATTTCTTTGTAGAATTTTGGATAATCTGGGTATGGATCTGGAAATTTCTCTTAGTGGTTACCTTGAAGCTGAGTTCAGCACCCTGGCTCTCTGTATGCGCTGCAGAATACAGGTGGGAATGTTTATCTTCATCAGCTTGCTGGGCTGCGGACAGAGTATTAAACATGTGGCCCATTTCCTGCTCTTGGAAGGCAGCCTCTGGAACTTGATAGAAGCAATACTCTGTGCTTTGGTCGGTTGGATCGTCACTGAGCTCTGGGTCCTCATCACTGTGCCCAGTTGTTGTTGTTGTTGACACGCTAGGGACATCCCAGGTCTGATATTCTTCTTCAAGAGGTACGATCATATCAGGGTCTTCTGTGGAAGGTGCTGTATGGCACTGCTGGCCATCAGATTTCTCATCTGCTGGCACACTAACCTGAGAATGGCTCAGGGATAATTTCCTGCTGACATGGACGAATGTTGGTCTGCTCGGGCGCCTCAGATAGTCACCAGAATTCGTTGTATCCTTCCAACTCTGTGGCTTCTTCTCTGGGGGTTTCTTGGGAAATCTGAGCATGAGAGCCTTCTTCTTCTTCTCTAGTGTTTCCCTCTCTTCTCTCTCTTTTTCTGTCTCGTGCTCTGGCTCAGGATTCTGGGGATTCTGCGGCTTCTTCTGTGGGTCCTGGTTCTCCTTTTCCTTCTTTACTCCCAAGAGTTGTGGTGTCTTGGCCCCATCCCAACACTTGATAGGGCACTTTCTGCTTCTTACAGTGTGCCCAAAGGCCCCACAGTCTCTGCATTTCACCCTGGGATTCTCTTCTGGTGGGGGCCATCTCTGACCAGCTGGTTTTCTCTGGTTCTGTACCTTCTGATTTTCCATGGTTTTGTCAGATGAAGTGTCCATAAAAGGATCTATGTGTTGAGTTGGGATTTCCTAAGATCCAGTTGTCTTCCTTCTGTTTGTTAGCAGGTTCTCAGACACGTGGATGATCGAGACCCAGCAAGACAAGCGATGAAGCTTTCAGGATGCTGGAGAAAAGGGAAGTCATATTTTCTTTTTTATATCACTGGGCCATTTTCTCCCCCTCTAACAGTTACTTCATAAATAAACAAAAAATTAATGAAGTTATTTTACAATGTTCTAATGAGTTTTAATGTATAAATAGTGTTTTTAGTGACTTCTTCCTTCTGAACGTCTCATTTTCTTAAAGCCTAAGCACATTAGGGATGGTGGAACTAATCCAGGAGAATCTCAGTTCCTGGAAAAGTCTGATTATATAATTTTAGAATAGAAACAATAGATGGTATTTTATAGAACCAACCTCAGCTTATTCTGAAAATGAATATGATAATAATATTAATTTATCCCTCAGGAGGAAGATGAAAACATACTTCTCAAGTTAGGCATGGTGGCATACACCTTTAATCCCAGCACTCAGGAGACAGAAGCAGGCAGATCTCTGAGTTCGAGGCCAGCCTGGACTAAGGAGCAAGTTACAGGACAGCCAGGGATACACAGAGAAACCCTGTTTCAATAAACCAATATATATTTCTCCATCTGAAACACCATACCATAGTGCATAATGAGAACTTGTAGTCCATTTGCTACGTTTGTGAAGTGTTTTTTTTTTTTCGATAGTGCTTGAAAACAAAAAGCAAAGCAGCCCCAGTCAGTTACTTTTCTAATAATCTTCAGAGACTAAATGCTGCACTTGCCAGATCAAATCAGAAGTTGCTGGCCTGTGCAGTCTTCTCTCTAGAACACACTTGTGATTTCAGATAGGACGTGCTTTATGTGAAACATATTTCGCAAAGGTTTTTTTTTTCTTTTGCATTGCTTGGGATCAAATATATGGCATAGTATATTCTAAGCAAATGTTCTACCACAAAGTTACACTAGCAGCCTAGAATAATATCTCTATTAATGGCTAAAATGACTATATCTACCTTTTAAACTCTATTATACTCAGAGCAAGGGCCAACGGATTCAAAGCTCTTCTGTAGATCTTTGCTGTTAAAAGTAGAGACAGCAGTTTGACAAGCTCCCCAGGTGATTCATATGCCAGACACAATTATGGCGAGAATTTCTTAACCGTCAAGATACTATGAGAACTCCCGTCAAAAAATAACTATTTTGAAAGTTCTCTTCCTCCTCCCCAGCTCTTCTTTCTTTCAGAAAGGGCTCTACTATGTTGCTTAGGCTGGCCTCAAGCAATGAAGCTTCCTGCCACAGTGTGAGGATTAGAGAGTTGTGCCACCACACTCAACTTAAAAGTACATTTTCAGTACCGATATCCAGCACATATTTTCTAGGTACACTACAGAATCAAAGGAAAAACAAAATTCCATTGAAACAAATAAAATTGCACCCAACATTCTGCAGAATTTAAAATTTTAATGCAATGAAAACTGATAGATTTTTTTTTTTTTGGTGGAGCCTCATTTAAGTAATAAACTTCAAATTTATTTTAGTGGAGACACTTTGAAGCATGATGCTTAGGAAAAAGTTACCTGTTTGGTAGGCTAACTAATGGCAAAATAATGTAGCCTAGATACTTGGCATGCAATTTAGATATTACATGTTAAGAAGCAATAATAAGAGAAAGCATACGTCATGAAGCATCACCTTACTTGACGGCTTTAGTAAATTTTTCCCGCTGAAATACTTGTAACTATGGCCATCACTTTTAAAAAAAATTTTAAACACGATGCACGGTGGAAACGTTTCACCACTGAATCTGAAATAAAAATAAAAAAAAAGTTATGCAGTATCAACTGTGGTACCCCATTGCTTCTCCCTCATGTACTTAATATCGTTGTACTTACTACAACTGTACAACTGTATTAAGTACATGTATTTTTCAAGTACAATGCATATAAAGAACATATAAAAATCTAGCAAAGAAATGGATCCCAAGGTGAAATTTACAACTATGCTCATACTTATGAACAAAGTGGGGGTGAGACTTTATGGCAACTTAGCCTTTTGATATAACAAAGTCTTAGCCTTTTTATATAACAAGTGTAGCAAAACACTTACTTTTTAATTTTGTCCTGAGAAATAATCTGGATTAAAAAAATCATGTCTATTATTTCTCCTGTGAAATAAATTAGCATAGTCACATTACCTGAATCTGACTTTACACTTCATGCTAGGATCTTTCAAAAGTGCAGCCTCTATGGGGCTTACTTTCTTCAGTAGTTCATGTGCCACACAATATTCCTGAAATAAATGATGGCACTGTAAACTGCTCAGAGTTCACTTACTGATGATAAGAATGGAAGCATAGTGAACAAACAGTACAGTGGTCTCAGGGTTCTGCAGAGGAGCATTTCTATTCCTGACTCCTCTATTCGTCATCTATGCAGGATTGAGTCAGTTATTTCAACTTATGGTTCTCCAAATTTGATTATCTATCCCTTTTGAGATCACAGGCATTGTTCTTTCCCTATGACAGTACTTTACCACAATCTATTGCCTTTATATACAAACTTTTCTCTGTCTCCAACTGGATTATAAGCACCATGAAGGTAGAGACAACATCTTTATTCTTTATTATATCCCTAGCATCTAATACAGTACCTAAAACACACAAGAAACTTAACTAGTGTTTAATGTTGAATGACTATGGGGATAATGATGGTATTAAGTGACTAGCTTTTAAGCACATATTATTTATCATGTAGTATGGTGGTATCATATATATACACACACATAAATATATCCTCATTTAATCGTAAACTTAGTTTGTTTCCCAGCATCACAATTAGAATAGTATCACTCTCATTTTATAAACGAGGAAGAGCTAGGTCTCAAACTTAGATCTGTTTGATTCTAAAATTTCCATTCTCTTCCTTAAATGACCCTATTCAATTTTATGCCTGTGATAATTCCATAAAATATACACTGATGGAATTTTAATAAGATAAAGCATCTTAGTGTGAAGTATTAATTTGAAGCATCAAAATAAAGATATAAAATAACTAATTAACTTCATTTATTTATTAAGAGCCTAAAATTATGAGGAAAGCAGTTACATGATAATTAAAATTGAGTTTTGTATGATATGATAACACAAGTAGGTCTGTGGATAAGACAGTGAAAAAAGTATACATATTGCTCCGACTTTTTCAGGACTGCTAGAATTCCTCTAATGTGACTATTCTCATACAAGAATAGTTTCCAGAGGGGTTTTGGTTTTGGTTTGTTTTTGGTGGGGAAAGAGGATAGGTATCTGTTTATTGTTTGCATTCAAATAGGATTATATTCCTTATACTGTTCTGACTTGCCCTTTTCACTAACAAGCTATCTCAGTTGTCTTTCTATTGCAAAATATTGTTAATATTGCAAGCTTTACACATAAAGGCAGAGACATTTACTTGTGTTTATGAATCAAGACAGCAACAGAATTGTATTGTAGAATGCACTCTTAGAAGGAAACTGCTGGGCTGGAGAGATGCTCATTGTTTTAGAGCATGTCAAACTTTGGCAGAGGATCTTAGTTTGCTTCCCAGCATCCTCATGGTGGCTCACAATTGCTTATAATTTCAGTTCCAGGGGATCTTATATTCTCTTCTTCCATCTGCAGGCTCTTGTACACACACGGTGCACATAAACTCACTCAGGCTCACCCAAATACACATAATAAATAAATAAATAAATAAATCCTTAAAATAAGTGAAACCAGTGGGTAAAAGCAAAGTGCATTTTTAAATTCAAGGATTTTTTTTTTTTTTGGTAGTGTTGGGGATCAAACCCAGGGCCTTACACGTGTTGAATACACATTCTACCACTGAGCTAAACCTCCAGTTCTTAATCTAGAAGTTTTTTTTTTTGGTAGATCACTATCTCTTATATTCAAATAAGGACACAAATTCAAAAATGGAAATACAACAGTGAGCTAATTTCAGAAAAATAGTTAGTACTCATCCACATTAAAAATAAACCCAGAGGGCCAGGGGTGGTGGGGCACGCCTCCAATCCCAGCACTTGGAGGGCAGAGGCAGGTGGATTTCTGAGTTTGAGGCCAGCCTATTCTACAGAGTGAGTTCCAGGATAGCCAGGGCTACACAGAGAAACCCTGTCTCGAAAAACAAAACAAAACAAAACAAAACAAAACAAAAAAATAAACCCAGAGGGCTCGAGAGATGGTTCATTGTACTGACTGATCTTCCAGAGGACCCAGGTGGGATTCCTAGTACCCACATTACAATGCCTCTTACTCCAGTCCCAGGGGATCTAATGCCCTCTTCTAGTCTCCACAGGCATTGTATGCCATGGTACAGCGATACACACGAAGGCAAAATATCCATACAAATAAAGTAAATACAAATAAATATAAAAATAAAAAAGACCAGACATGTTCATTTGAGATTAGCAAAATAAGCAATTTTAGAACTTTATGTAATATTATTATATCCAAGTCAGAGAGAGAGAAGGTTATCTGTTTTATCTTTAATTAACTGGTCTTTTAACTAATAAAGGAGTAACCTCTATCAGAGGAAAAAAATACATACCGCTGCACAAACTGTATGTTTTAGGAGTTTAAACAATGTTTTGTCCACATAAATGAACCAGGCTTTCTGTATTTTTGCTGCTGAAATCTCTCTATTACTTTTAAGAGGAAAAAGAGGTTAGTTATTTATGAAGTAGTTTTCATTTTCCTGAAATCCTAGACAACTCTTCATTTTTGCATCCTCTTATACATCCCCATTACTAAGACTGACCCAATGAGGAACATTTGGGTGGAGTAATTGGAACTGGTCTCTAATCAGAATGAAGATATGGAATAATTAATATTTCCCTTGAGATAAAAACAAAGACACCTAAAAGTTTATCAAGACCCACACTTAATTTAAACCTGACTAGGTGGCACATTCTTATATAATCCCTGCACTTAGCATGTAGAGGCAGGAGGATCAAGAGTTCAAGACCAGCTTGACTACACAATGACTTTGGGCTGAGGGAATGTGGTCCTGGTCTGTGTAAGATACACACACATATTTTCATTCTCACTTATCCCTACCCCCTCTCTCCCTCTTCCTCACTCCTCCCTCTTTCCTTCTCTCCCTCTCTTGCCTCCTGCCTCTGAGACAGTGTCTCATGTAACCTCTGCTGGCTTTAAAGAGCTGAATATGCAGCTGAGGATGACCTTATAAATGTCTGATCCTCCTGCTTCTAACTTCTTAGTGCTGGGATTCTACCACCCCTGGTTTTATGTGGTGATGGGAATTGAACCAAAGATTCTGTACATACTAGGTAACAACTCTATTAAGAATACCCTTAGCCAGAGATCCTGGGACTTAATTCTTACTACTTGCTGGGCGTTGGGGATGGGAGAGGAGAAGAAGAAAGAGAGGTAAGGGAGGAAGAGGGAGGACAGAAGGGAAGGGGGGGAGAAAGAGAGAATGTGAATAAATAGGTGTGAGAATAAAATTTTACCTTCTAAAAAAC
>NC_045030.1:94901814-94909119 GCF_008632895.1 Mastomys coucha
CCTGAATCCATATATAAAGATGTGTTCAAAAATACTTGTAATCCCTGGGAAGTGGAGACATGTGGATCCCCGAGGCTCCTGGGCAAGTTAGACTACCCCTTTTAATGAATTCCAGTCCAATGAAGAATCCTCCCTCAAAAAAGTAAGGAGAGAGGGCTGGGAAATGGCTTAGTTGGCAAAAGCTTAGCATGCAAGCATGAGAACTTGAGTTTGATTCCTAGAGCCCACATAAAAATGCCTGGCATGGTGGCATGTACTTGCAATCCCAGAGCTAGGGAGGTAGAGATGGAAGGATGCTTGGAGCTTGCTGGCCAGCCTAGCCTAACTGGAAAACTCTAGGCCAATGAGAGAGCTTGTTTGTCTCAAAGAAGTTGAATGGCATTCCTGAAAATGACATCCAAAGTTGTCACATGCATACATAACATATACACATTAAAAAAAGTAGAAAAGGGCATTGTGGTGCATGCCTTTAGTCCCAGCACCTAAGAACAGAGGCAAGCAAATCTCTGTCAGTTCCAGGCTGGCCAGGGACACAAAATGAGACACTCTGTCTCAAAAACAAAACAAAAAAACATAAAACAAACAAACAAACAAACAATAAGACCCCTCAAATCCCCCGAACTACAGGAATAAACCTTTTGAATTTTAGCTGATATCATTTATTATCTGGTTTACCTTTCTGTAAGTCACTTAACTTCTTGTCAGTTGCTTTTTAAAACACATTTAAAAAGATTTTAAAAAATATTTTAATTATGTGTATGTGTGTGCCTGCATATGGGTATGTGTGTATGAGTGCAGGTTCCCACAGAGGTCAGAAGTGTTGGGTCCTGTGGAGCTGGAATTAGGGGGTTGTGAGCTACCTAACATGGGTCCTAAAAACAGAACCCTGGTCCTTAGGAAGTAGCTCCTAATCACAAAGCCATTTCTCCAGTCCTTTCTCACTTAAAATGTGGAAGAATAAAACTGCCTCAGAAGGTTGTAGTTTTATCAAGTAGATGTGTTAACATGCTTTAATAAATTACAAAATTCTAAAGTCATAATATTTAGGTAGAATGTAATTTTAAAAAAAAGTACCAAAATTTGGGAAAGATCTCCCATGCTCATGAATCAACAGGAGCCTAGCATTACTGTCCTCTGAGAGCAGCTGACTGAAACAGATGCAGAGACCCACGGCCAAATATTGGACAGAGGTCAGAGACTCTTATGGAAGAGTTGGGGGAAGGATTAAAGGCCTTGAAGGGGGATAGGAACTCCACAGGAAGACCAACAGAGTCAACTAACCTGGACCCCCGGGGCTCTCAGAGACTGAGCCATCAACCAAAGAGCATGCACAGGTTAGACCAAGCCAGCCCCCCCAAACATATGTGTCAGATGTGCAGCTCAGTCTCCACATGGATCCCCCCAAACTGGAGCAGGGTCTGTCCCTAAAGCTGTAGCCTGCCTGTGGAATCTATTTCCCAATAGGGCTGCCTTGTCTGGCCTCAGTGGGAGAGAATGAGCCTAACCCTGTAGAGACTTGATGCTCCAGGGTAGAGAGAAACCCTGGGTGGGGCCCACTGGGGCCAACCCTCTCAGAGGAGAAGGGGAGGGAGGAGAGGAGGAGCTCTGGGACGGAGGGAGGACTAAGAGGGGGTCGTATCGTTTGGGATGTAAATCAATAAATAAGAAAAAAAAAGAAAAAACCCTCATTTTAATTTACACATTAAGAAAACAAACACACAAACACACAACACACACAAAAAAAAACCAAACCAAACAAACAAAAAAGGTGGGTAAGTTTGTAATTTGTCTAGTTGTGGAATTATAACAGAAGGCAAAAAGATGGCTTCTTACTCTTTTTTTCCTTTTATCTTTGCAGCAAGTGCCGAGTGTGTCTTGCGGCTTTTTCTTGGGAGCTGCCTATCTGATTGTGGATCACCAGAACCTGTTGTACTTGAGGACTTTTTCATTTTCCCTACAGAGAAGTAATCTGAACACACATCACATTAAGCTGTTAAGGTCATAATCCCCACATCCTTATAGTTGGACTAGACTTAAATGTCCTATAATTCTTGTGTTAAGTTTTGAATCCCTTTAAGAAGAAAGCATTGTGCTTTTAGTGTTGTTTCCAGTTTGCACCCCCTTCCCATACTAAAAATACCACAGGCTATGTCAGAAAGACAGTGGATCTTTCCATAACCTCCTAATCGGCCTCCTTTTCTCCCATCTTTTTCCTTCTAGTTACCATAGAGGTGAAGTTAACTTTTCTTTTTGTGACCCAGGGTCTCATGTATCTGAGGCTGGTCTCAAATTTAATACATAGCAGACAGTAGTAGCTTTAAGCTAATCCTCCTGCCCCAATATCTCATGTGCTGGGATTACAGAGGTTCACCACCACACCTGGCTCTTGAAGTTAGCTTTTTGGAGCAATAATTCAGGGCTAGTAATTTTCCTCACAAACTCCTTACTGGCAGGGGATACTTTGCTGAGTGGGGAGAGTTTTTACACACTTTCTAAAGAGCTTTCTTTTTTGTTTTTTACTGAACACTTGTGAGGTGAAGCAAATTACTTAATCTCTCCGTGGTTCAGTGCCCCTTTGGTGAGGTGAACAGTACATAAGAGATTACTCGACTCTACCCATAACTTTTTACTCTTTCAAGTATTACATTCCCGTTTGGATGAAGCACCCCAAATTCTTAGTCATATCTTCAAAATACCTTTTAAAAGGAAATTGCAGCAATACGTGTCTTCTTTATGCATAAAATAAAAATCTAATAACAATTGTACTTTTGTAGTAATGAGCATAAGCGATATTTTTAGTTAGTTGCCGTGACTGTAAATGGTAATGAAAATATCTGCTTTCTATTGGTGACACTCGCAAGTACTGCCAATACTGAGGTTTGTTGCCCACACCGTAGTTAAAAGAAATGCTAAAGTTCAGTTAGAGTTTAGTGAAGGTGAAGTTGTCATTTCCTTCTTTTCCTAGTTCACATATCCCCGCTTACCCTCGCAACTCCCGCAACTCCCGGCATTAAGCAGGCGCTTTGGCTGTAACTTAGCACTATGCTTCCCACTTTTAAGATGTTACCTTACTAATGCAGAGCCTTCCGACTCTATTCGGTATTTTCTCCTCAGGTCTGGAGATGGGGATGGCTCGGAACACGCAATTCTGTTGAGAAGGGGGGAAAAAAAAAAGCCGCCCTTAACATTTGGGAGTTGGTTCGGCAGGAGGCTGAGCCTTAGCGCTCTCTCTCCTTCCCGAAACTTGCTAACACCGCAAAGTCCTGCTTTTAAAAACCAACCAACCAAACAAACAAACAAAAACTTTGACCACAAATCACTAAACTAAAGCTCCGATACTATGAGAAACCTAACTTCTTACCGAAGCGCTCCAGTCTGTCCCAGACGGCGTGCCTTCTCTCTCTCCGTCTCTCAGCGAATAAAACCCCCCCTAATTTCCTTAAGGACAGGTGTGTCCCTAGCAGTCTCTGGGTAAAAGGACAGTGACCTTACACTGAAAAAATCTCCGCATCTTCAGGACGCCCGCCCACAGGGCTTCTTCCATTTTCTGTCGAATTAGGACAGAAACGAAATATGAAATACGCGGTCTTTATCGGACCCACTAGCGTTCCCTGAGGCTAGCGCTGAGATTTCAAAAGGCAGACTACCTGGAGTTGAATCCTAGCTTTAGATTTTTTGCAGCCTTGGACACTCGGCCATGAGAGTTATGCCCATAGACTTGGGTGGAAGAAATGAAATTGTTCTTAAACACCTGTTTTTCTTGCAAATAGCCAAATACTGTCATTTTACTTCTACAAGTATTAAATGGGACCAATATTTGATTATCAGATTTACACTTTAGTACTTTAAAAAGAAAAAAACCAGTCATATTTTCACAACTAAGCAACGTGGTACATTTAGTTTAAACGTAAAACTTAAGGAACGTCCCGCGCAAGGTAAATTCTTTAAGGGAAAAACCTTTTGTGAGGTAAATCGATGCCCCAGGGTCAGGTCGATCCGCTGCTTCCTATGAGACTGGTGAAATCTACCCTCATCCGTCGGGCGCCACCGCCCGGCTGCCTCAGCTCACAGGATTCTCATCCTTTGCAGCCCGGAGCCTGATGGTGGAGGCGAATGCCGGTCCCCGGCGCGGCAAGGAGCCAAAGACCCGCCTTCTTCTCACCACGGCGTGCGGCCGCCCACACAGACCTGCTGCCTTTTGCCGCTTAGCAACAACCCACAAGGAGGCAGGACTGACTAAGAGGCGGGGTTTGAGTTCGATAGGTTCCCGCGCGCGCCTCTTGGTTGCTGAGCAACGCAATGCGCCACCTAGTGGCCTTGGCTTGAGCTTTTGGCAGGTTAAGCTGGCGTCACAGCATCATCTCGTGCGCGCTCACGGCCAAGGGAATCAGGATCTAACCGGGCCACCGTAGTTGCTTTGTTTTTATAGTGGGAGGGGCCAAGGGAGGGGTGACCCTGCCCGAGCCGCGGTTGCCAGCGACATGTTCAAGGTGAGAATGTGGAGCCGGGTCACAGCTGTCATTGTCCCCTCTCAGCCTTCAGGAACCCTTTCCACGCTCCTGTGGCGCCTCTTTGGGGACCAGACTCGGTTCCTCCTGAGGTCTTTTCCACCTCCGTGCTAAATCCTGGCTTGGCGGCGGTTCATTCAGCGCTTGGTACCGGCACCTGTGAGGCTGTGGCGTGAAACCCTAGATGGGTGGGATCGGCCCTTTGAGCTCTCTTGCGAATGAAACACTTTGAAAAGTTAAAACGCCTCTATAGTACCCATCTCCTCGACTAATGCCCTTTTGGGGTCGTGGGTAGGATGAAGCCAGGTCTAGGCGCAGCAGGGTTTGTGACTTTGGTTGCTTGGCAGGGTCAGGTTTCAGAACCTGGCCTGTGAGTGGGGGAGGGTCAGCTTCCGAGGATGTCAAGGAAGCTGGCATGGGGGATGTCTGCGAGTGTGTGCATGTGCGTGTGTGTCTGTGTCTATGTCTAGGTGTAGCAGGAGCTTTACTGTCCAGTGAGGATTAGTATGAAGTCGACTCTTTTCCCCCTCTTACAGGTCTTTTTTGAACTGTCCTCCGTAAGATGGACATTTACAGTGAAGACTTTCAAAAACTTGTATTTTAGTATAAATTTATTCTTTCTTAAACGTCAATTATATTTTGTCATAAAAAAGTCACAGACTGTGCACACCTTTAATTCCAGCACTCAGGAGGCAGAGGCAGGTGGATCTTCGTGAGTTCGAGGATAGCCTGGTTTACATAGTGATTTCCAGGACAGCCAGTGTTACATAAAGAGTCTCTGTCTTAAAAAAATAATTACTAAAATCAGAAATCTACAAAATCAAGTCTTCAAGAAAGATTAATATTCACAGAATAATGCTAATGAAATCTCTGAATTGTGCTATTCATTTCAAAGTTTCTTGCAGCTGCGGTGTTTGAGGCACAATAATAGTAAGGGCTGCAAAAAAACGAGACCATGGCTTCTGCCTTCCAGTGCTGTATTCCAGCGCTGGTATTGCCAGTTTCTAGCTATATGATAATGAGCATGTCACTTAACTCCACTTAACTGCCTGTTCCCCTCCACCCCCCTGATTGTGAAATTAGGGTAGTAAAATCTAATTGTTAAATACTGAGGAGAATTATGTCACTAAACACAGAGGAAGGATGGACACTGAACTCATTGATTTGTTGGCTCAGCGATGTCATCAGAGACCTGGCTCTTCTAGGTTTCCTATGGCATTGTCGGTTTTCCTTATGGTTTCAAGATGGCTGCTGTAATAGTACTTTTTTATTCACTAGGGGAAGAGGAGAGGATAAGATTCCCAAGCTTGGAGTATGTTTTTTCTTCAGGTCTGATTGGACCAGTATGGGTCGGGTCAGGTGTCTGTCCCAAGCCTCATAGCAGTTGCCAGGGAATGCTGGTCTCTGGTTAGCTTAGGCTAACAGGATCACTGCTTAAACATAGGGAAAAGGAATGGTTTCATGAACACAGTAGGGTTTTTTAGGAAGCAAAAGGCGTAATGGAAACTGGCCTGCAACCAACAATGCCCATGTCAGGTATGTTCAGATAAGTTTTTGCAAGTGTGCACTGACTTTGAAAATCTTTCATGATCCTGATACATTTAATTTATTGATGGACAGGAAAGATTAGCATAGGTTTATGACTCAGATAAAAACTGCGATTGTAAAACGGTGGTTCTCAGCTGCCTGGTACCACCCTCTTTGGGGATGTTTTGGAAATTCCAGGGGTTGTTCTTTGTGTCTTTAGTTGTGTTGAACATTTATTTTATTTTATTATTTTATGTGTATTAGTGTTTTGCCTGCATGTGTATCTGTGTACCACATACTTGCCTAGTACCCACAGAGGCCAGAAGATGGGAATATGATCCCCTGGATCTGGAGTTACAAATGTTTGTCAGATACCATGTGGGTGCTGGGAATGGAACCTGGGTCCACTTCTGTCAACACCCGGCCTCTATCTGGTGGAGGCCCTTGTAGGCCCAGTGCATAATCTCTGAGTTCACACATGTGTCTATCATGCTGTATTTAGAAGGCCTTATTTCCCTGGGGTCTCCATTCCTGTTGGCCCTTACAAACTTTCCTCCTCCTTTTCTACAGGATTCTCTGAGCCCCGAGGGGAGGGATTTGATGGAGACATCCCATTTAGGATGGACTGTTCTAAGATCTGTCACTTTCTGCATATTGTCTAGTTGTGGGTCTCTATATTTGTCCCCATCCATCTGCTGCAGGACCAAGCTTCTTTGATGATGGTTGAGCAAGACACTGATCTATGAGTATAGCAGAATGGCATTGGGAGTCTTTTTATTGCTACATTCTTTAGCAGAACAGTAGTATTTGGATTTCCGCTAGGTTCATGGGCCTATCAAGTCTTCAGGTTTTTGGGCAGCTGGGCAGTGTCAGGTATGGGTTCTATCTCATGGTATGGGCCTTAGTTCTAATTAAATATTGGTTGGTGACTTTTTCGTCACTATTGCACCATCCTGTCTTGCAGGCAGGTCACCATTATAGATCACAGGGTTTGTAGCTGGGTTTCTCCTCTGGTAGTATACTCAGTGCCTTCCAGTATTATGTTATATAGAAATAAATATATACTATATATAACTCAAATAATGTGTGTCAGTGAATGGCAAGTTTTATTTGAGGATAATAAGAATGATACCAGGTATTAGCAGTTGAGAGTCACAGCCCATCAGACTTTAATGTGACTCTTCTTAAAATCTAGATTGGGATAGTGTGGGGAGCCGTGAATCTTGAGAGGCATTCGCCATGGCAAGATGGCGCCTACTTCCGCTGTTAA
>NC_045030.1:94909512-94913425 GCF_008632895.1 Mastomys coucha
GCATCTCCATGTCATTGATGTTGCTAGTCATCACACTCTGAATGGTTAAGAATTTATTTAGTAAGATCCCTAGTGAATGTACTCTGGTTTTTTGAGGTCAATGGATTTATGAATGGGTAGGATTTGGAAGAGGTACGAACCAGGAGCAAAAATACTTTGCAGAAGTTCTGCTGAGAGTTTCACTATCATAATTCTTTGCTTGGAGGGGACAGAACAAATGATAGGGCTAGTTTGGCTTTGGCAATTGACAGCTAGGGGAGATGAGGACTGGAACGAACAAGAGTTGATAGTATAGGTGTTGGTAGTACAATGTGTGTAGCTTATTGAGGGCATATTTAATGTTTAAACTCTGACCACTATTTTCTTTTAAGAATTGTATTATTTATTTATGTGTGTTTATGTATGTGCCCAAGGAGGTCAAAGAAGTGATTGTTCCCTGAAGCTGGCGTTTCAGATATTTGTGAGCTGACTGATGTGGGTGTTGGGAATTGGACTGGGGTCTTCTGTAAGAATAATATATAATCTTAACCACTGAGCAATTTCTCCAGCTCTGTGACCACTGTTTTGAGTTGGCTATTCATATTCAGGGCAGTAGGGGACTTTTTAGTGGATTTTTTTTTTAAAAAAATCACATTTGAAAAGTGTACCAGAATTTAGATTCTGTTATTGAAAGCAGTTTTTCTTTATGCTATAGTAGGAAGTTTCAGTACTGAATATGTATATTCTCCATGTGTGATACTAGATTTTATTCATTCCACAGATTTTTATCACTGTCTGGCTGTGGCCTGGGCATAGTTAATGTTCTGTGGAATACAAGTACAATGATTGAGTTCTTATCTGGAAGGAGTTCCCAAATCTAGGTAGCCACCATGGTTATTTAAGATATAGTTGGAGGGCCTTTCACATAGTTCAGTTTTACTTTAGAAATTAATTTTATTTTGTGTTTCATTTATATGTATGTCATAGTGAATGCCATGTGTGTGTTGGTACTTTGGAGGCTAGAAGAGGCCTCTGGGTCCTTTAGAGCTGGATTTATAGGTAGTTGTGAGCTGCTTGACATAGGTGCTGGGAACCAGCAACTGAGCTTGAGTCCTGTGGGAGAGCAACAAGCACTGTTTATTGCTAAGCCATCTTTCCAGTCCCCAAGATTTATTTGTTAGGTGGAGTCCAGTGATCTCTAGGTTTTCAGTACTTCTAGGTAACTGTAAAATTTTGATTTAAGTCTTACATGTATATTATATATTATATATTATATAATTATATATTATAATAAAATGGGTCTCAACCTAGAGTGCATGTTCGAGTCATCTGTGAAGCTTAGTGGACATTTTTATGATTGGTAGGAAGGACTCTAGACTTATGACATTAGAATCTCTAAAGGAAAAATCTAGGTCCAGTTTGTGGAACATTCACACAACTTTGAGAACAAACATAGAGCACCAGCAGTGGATATCAGACTCAGTAAAGAACATATTTGCTCTGACCTTTGATGTTAACCAGACAAGGTTGAATGGGTTTTCTAAATGATAAAGAAAATGCTCACACGAAGGCAGTGGAGGAACTGGCATGGTGGTGCACACCTTTTATCCCTGTACCCAGGAGGCAGAGGCAGGCAGATCTCTGTTAGAGGCCAGCTTGGTCTGTGTGGGGAGTTCCAGGACAGCCAGGGCTGTGTAGAGAGACCCTGTATCACAAAAAGTCATTGGAGACTTGTGTTCAATGTTAGGACCTTGAACAACTCCATGTTACCACAGAGGGAAACTAACATTCTCCTTATCTACAGTAATAATAAAAATAAATCTTAGAGATGTATTTTAGAACTTTTGCTAAGTTTCCCCCTAGTTTATGTTAGTTTTATTATAGTTTTCAGTATGCCAAAAGCCATTAAGGGAATATTAAGCTGTATTTTACTCTGCACTATAGTGTACTTATATGTTGAGTGAATTTTCTTTAAAACTCACCTGAACTAGTTACCTGTCTTCTGACTTCTTTTGAGAATTCTTTATGCCATATAGTATATTTTTATTCAGAGCTCATACTAGTTCCCACTTAAGACTTTTTAATTGGCCTTGGTTTTGTGAAGATGAGGAACCCTCTGTGGGTGCTAGAGAGATTCAGAAGTTCTTGTTCATGGTTTTAATTGGATAGCATATTCAGTGGATTGTAATTCAGATATGTATATTCATATTGAACACTTTTTTTTTTTTTGGTTTTTTTTTTGAGACAGGGTTTCTCTGTGTAGCCCTGGCTGTCCTGGAACTCACTCTGGAGACCAGGCTGGCCTCGAACTCAGAAATCCGCCTGCCTCTGCCTCCCAAGTGCTGGGATTAAAGGCGTGCGCCACCACCGCCCGGCAAATATATTGAACACTTTTAATGGAATTAGCAAAGGATCTCTTTCTCATATTCCAAAAATGTCAGTCCTTGTGAAATAGCAGCTTGTATTCTGTGCTAGCTGAAATGAATCTCTTTTCACATTGGAGGGGCTGCTTCATGTATTGTATTATGACATAGATTAGATGAATAAGTAAGCAAAGAGTAATACAGGGCTCTGGCAACTCTCTTAAACTGCATGAGTAACTGATGCCACCTAGAAAATACTGCCTCTGAACTCGATTTTAGGATCTGTTCAGAGCTCCTGTTACGGTTGCTATGTAAAGCCCCAAATTATTTATCTTGTCTTTATTCCTTTTTAAACAAAGGTTTTCACCATAAATCCAAATTGTTATCAACTAATTGAATCTTAGATATGATTTTTACTTGAAAATATTCCTAGTTTTCTTTAAAGCACATAAAGCATAGAAATACTTCAGATGAGGATGAAGGACATTCTCATTAGGGTTCGGAGTCCTGTATAGATGCTGTATTTGGGAGATGAAAGCTAGGTTAGAAAGGTTTTACATTGATAACATAGTGCTTCCTATTAAATAATGTATAGTTTTAGTTATATAGGTTCATTTGGGGGAGCAAGCCTTGAAGTAAAGGAATATTCCTCTACAACTTTCCCTTCTTATATTACCTTACCTTCTAAAGGACTGAGCAGATTTTATGACACTATTCAGAGGGAGAGAGAGAAGCCTTTCTGGAGTTTTGGACATTCAGCAATCAATTTCTAACTGGATGAGGAAGTTCAGAATACATTTGGAACCCCGTTAATTATGTGCGTTCTAAGTCTGTGAAACCAGGACAGCCGAGTGGGTGACTCAGAACCCGCCTGGGTGAACACCAATCACACTCTTGGCCAGGGGAATCTTCCCTGTTTATTACACAAGTTTGTTACTTTTCTATGGATATTTTACACAATCAGATAGCTATTTTTACAGTTAAAAAAATAAAAGTTCTAGAAGAAATATAATCTCTTGGCTTTATTGGCCTAACTTTGTAGTGACATTTACACCCTCTATCCAGAAAATAAAACAGTTTTCTGTGAGGAAAAGATATTAATAATTTTTTCAAGCCTCAGTTTTGCTTATATTTTAAGATTATAGTAGATACAGAAGACCTAGGAAATATCAGCTACTTTGGTACAAGCTACAGGATCAAAAAGCTTATAAATTCTGTTCGCAATAGCAGAAGGTAGTTTTTCTTCTCTTTTTCTTTTTTCCCCCTTTTTTTGGTTTTATTTGCTCATTTGTTTGTTTAGGCAGGGTCTTAAATAGCTCAGTGTATCTTCAAAGTTACTTTTCAAACTTGCTGCATAGCCATGACTGTTCTTGAACTCTTCCCCCCTCCCCAAGTTCTTTGATTTTATTTTTTATATAAAAAGTTCAGTAAAAATTGGGTAAAGTAAAGTGATCTTAAGCAGTAAATCAATCTTATCAACATAGCACAAGGCTGGCCAAAACAACAAGGCAGCCTGCTTTGGAATATTTACATGATAACAAATTAAACCTTGCAGGAGAATTTATACTATC
>NC_045030.1:94914443-94939218 GCF_008632895.1 Mastomys coucha
CCTCGAACTCAGAAATCCGCCTGCCTCTGCCTCCCAAGTGCTGGGATTAAAGGTGTGCACCTCCACTGCCCCGCCTGTTCTTGAACTCTTAAAACAATTTTTTTTTCTTAGATTTATTTATTTTAATTTATGTTTATGAGTGTCTTCCCTGCATGTATGTGGGTGCACCATGTGGGTACTTAGTGCTTGTAGAGGTCAGAAGAGGGTGCTGAATTCTCTGGGACTGGAGCTACAGATGGTTGTGAGCTATTATATGGCGTTAGAAACTGAACCCAGGTCGTCTACAAGAGCAGCAAGTGCTCTTAGCCACTGAGCTGTCTCTTCAGCTTCTGGCTTTGAACTCTTGAGTTTCCTGTTTTCACCTCCCAAATGGTAGGATTATAGTCAGGTGTCACTATGCCTAGAAAGAAAGCTAGGGAGGGCTAGAGGTGTAATGTAGCTTAGTGGTAGGACATTTGGCTATTTGTATACAGAGCTGGGGAGCTTCTGTCAGTAACATGGAGATTTGAGTGCCTGTTTAGGGTAAGGTAGTCTGTTTTGATGTTTCTAGAATTTGAAATGTTTTCCTCTTTAAATTCAGTTTATAAGAAATTATTAGTAATATGTTCTTATGGACACGAATGTAGAGTTATTTGGACCAAATTGTTGGTTGTTTTCATCAGTTTGTTTTGCCATAAAAATTGCACATATCTTATCTTTTGGTTTTATGTTAGTTGTTTAGAACAAACATACGTTTGAAACTGTGGTTAGTTTTCATAGACTTTTTTAAAAAAACCTATTTCACATGAGTGTTTTGCCTGCTTGCATGTCTGTGTACTGTCTGTGTGCCTGGTGCCCATAGAAGCCAGAAGAGACCATTAGAACCCCTGAAAGTGTAGTTAAAGACAACTCTAAGCTGCCATGTGGGTGCTAGGAATGAAACTTGGCTCCTCTGGAAGGACATCCAATGCTCTTAGCCATGGAGCCATCTCTTTAACTCCTTCATTTTAGATTTTTACCTCTTAACTGAGGAGTCAAAAGGAAACACTTTAGAGTGTGTGGTGCTAAAAATGGAATTCAGGGTTGTGAAGTATACCAGGCATGTAACCCTACCACATTACACTCTCAGCAGAGGAATGTTCTATTTCAAATGAATAAATGCTTCCAGAATGGAAACTATTGGAGAAAAGACAAACGATCACAGAATTAGTATAACATTTTGGGGGGGAATTATGGCTATATCTCTTGTAACTATAGGACTATCTAATTTTGAATGTCATTTACTTTAAAAATATTCAAGTAACATTTTCACAGGGATTTAAAATGATTTTATATGACTTTGGAAAGAGCCATATACTTTAATGTACAGGCTATATGACAGCTTAGTGATCTAATAGCTAGAGTGAAATAATTACAGCATTAGAGCCAGGTATGGTGGTACACACTCATAATCTCAGCACCCAGGATATGGAGGCAGGAGGATGGAAAACTCAAGGCCCATTTGGGCCAGGTAGGGAGCCACTTGAAAAATAAAAATAAAGCATTATAGATTTCTTCATATAATTTTTGCCATCAAATTACTTTGATTTGGTTATAGTTGAAATTCTATCTGACCTTGATTAAAAAGGACTTGATTGAAAGTATTTTTAATATATTGTAAAAGTAGCGGCTGTTAAATGGGATCCCATATATCCTCTGGATATAGTTGCAAAGATTGTGGCGTGTTCAAAAAAATTATCCTAATGTTTTAAAACTTTGGATTTTTTTTTTTGTTATTGCTCTTTACAGAGGCCATTACCAATAATACTGACTGTAAATATCATACTGTTGGGTGACTTTGCTCAGTAAAAGATAATATATACTTTTGTGATTACTGTTTATTTTAAAATAAATTTAGGGACTGTGAATATAATTCAGTTGGTAGAGTGTTTTGCCTGTTATGTATAAAGCCCCTGGTTCATATAACTGGACATGGTAGCCCTCACATGTAACCCCAACCCTAGGAGGTGGAGATGAGGGTCAGAAGTTTAGGGTCACCTCTGGCTAAATATCAAGTCCAAGCCAGGCTGGGCTACATAAGACCCTGCTTCAAAAAGTAAAATTGTAGTCTAGGTTGTAGCTTAGTGGTAGCGAGCTTGCCTAGCATGCCTGAGGGCCTGGATTCTAGTATCAGTACTACCACCACCACCACCACCATAAAACAAAACTTCAGAAATTGTTAAAAAGAAAAGAGTAGAACAAAGAAAAAAGTAAGTAAGTAAGTAAGTAAGTTTAGTTTCCAGAACCCATATCAGTGGACTCATAAGTACCTGTTAACCCCCTAAAATAAATCTTTAAAAAAACAAAATCAGAATAGTTCATGGAGGGAGGTAGAAGGCTTATAGATGTAGAAGGCTTGTAGAGGTAGATGGTTATGGTAGTAGTTGAGCATTAAAAGTGGAGTGTCAGGGCTCAGTATGTAGCTCAAGTGGTATAGAGCAGTTAACCAGCATGCAAGAGCCTCTGCGTTTAATTCCTAGGACTCCTCCCCTAGAAAAGGGGGAGAAGGAAGAGGAGAATATTAGTGTACCTTGACTTAGGGATGGTTTTCTGGAGTATAAATTAGTCATGCTTTTATTTATATTTTGGACAATTTTCATTTTCATGCTGTTGTTTATGTTTTGGACAATCTTCAGTGTCCTTTAAATGAAAATTGTCCAAAACATAAACAACAGCATGACTAATTTATACTACAGAATGCCATCCCTAAATGAACTTGCCGGGCAGTGGTTGTGCATGCCTTTAATCCCAGCACTTGGGAGGCAGAGGCAGGTGGATTTCTGAGTTCGAGGCCAGCCTGGTCTACAGAGTGAGTTCTAGGACAGCCAGGGCTACACAGAGAAACCCTGTCTTGAAAAAACAAAACAAAAAAACAAAAACAAAAACAAAAACAAAAAGTGAACTTGATTATTCATACTAGCTTAGTATGTTCAGTATCTGTTCCCTAAGCATCTTCCTGTGGAATAGTGATTTTTGAAACTTGCCTGATGGTGGAAATAAGTTCTTGGGTTCCTTTAGATTTACCAAGTCAGACTCTTTAGGAGAAGGTGCTGGAATTTATGCTTTTAAATGTTTTTTTTTAAAGATTTATTTATTTATTTATTTTTATGTGTGTGATAAATAAGGCCTTGTCTTAGGGTTCTTTTTATGTTAGCTGTATAGATGGTCGTGAGCTCCGGCCCCGCTAGCTCCAGCCCGGCTCGCACTGGCCCTGCTCTCTCTGGTGAAATATACTGTAGCTGTCTTCAGACGCACCAGAAGAGGGCATCAGATCTCATTACGGGTGGTTGTGAGCCACCATGTAGTTGCTGGGATCTGAACTCAGGACCTTCGGAAGAGCAGTCAGTGCCCTTACTCGCTGAGCCATCTCGTCAGCCCAGAATTTATGCTTTTAAAATAGTCCTTGGGTGATTCTGAAACCTCTTGTGTTTATAAGGCATACAAAAGGTCTTTTATTGAAAAGGATAGAGCTACATAATTTATATGGAAAGCCTAGTAAAATGAAAGGTAGCTACTTCTGGAAGAATACACAAAAGGCCTTGTCTTAGGGTTATAATTGTTATGCTGAAAATATTAGTCCACATCACTGTTCATCATTGAAGAAGTCAGGACAGGAACTCAAACAGGGCAGGAACCTGGAGACAGGAGCTGATGCTGAGGCCATGAAAGACTGCTGCTTATGGGCTTCCTCTCCATAGCTTACTCTGTGCTTTCTTGTAGAGCCCAGGGGTCGCACTACCTACAATAGGCTGGGCCCTCCCACAGTAACCACTTATTGAGAAAGTGCCCTGTAAGTTTATTTGCAGCCTGATTTTATGGAGACATTTTCTTAGTTGACATTTCCATTTCTCAAATGACCGTAACCTGTGTCAAGTTGACACAAAACCTGCCAGCACAGGCCTTCTACTTAAAAATAGAAGAGACTGTCCACGGGATACTCACTCCATAGAGTTAAAAGGCAAGTTGTCAGGGACTTAGGGATTTGGAAGCATTTTAACTAACTTGAATTTTCCATTTGATTTTTTAAAGCAATTTAACTGTGAAAGAAATGTGGTTCCCAAGCTGCAGAATCCTGGGCAGTACTCTTTAATTTGCAGAACGGCAAAAACAATTTAGTTTCTGTGATCTAATGTTTTGACCTTGCCAGATTTATTATCTTGGCTAACTTCCAGGAAACCACTCTCGTGACTGGAGCTGAAGAGCCTTGATCTCACTCTATAGCTTAGAGCTGACTTTGTAACTCAAGAATTCTGCCTCAGTTTGGATCTTAACTACCTATATTTAAAATCTCTGATAAGCCAATATATTGGAATTCTTAGTCTGAGAATTTTAAGCAGCTCAGTTCTTGGAGTAAGGATTTGTGTTACCAAGTGGCTTAGTGTTTTGTTTTATAGTTATAGCAAGTCTTTATACTATAATTTCTATGATTCTAAAATGTGGCTACCTAGATAAAATATCATCCTTCACTGTCCTCTCTTCTATTCCTGGTGTCTCATTATAACAGGCAGTGCATGAGCAGTTGCCAAGCATTTCTTTTGGTGCTAGGCACAGCTATAGCAATAGAAATAGGAATAAGACACACTTCATTTTGAGAGGGATTTTAACCTGCTAGGGAGAGCTTGATGGGCATAAATACATAGATTAAAAAGTAAAGTCAAAGCACCAATCCCCTCTGCTTTTAGAAAGGCAGTCCCTGTGGAAAAAGACAAAATGATCATAGGAATCAGTGAACATAAACCCAGGTAGCTGGAAAACAGCATGGGAGAAAAACAGAAAGTCCATGTTTCGTGCCCAGAGTCAGTGAGGTTAGAGAAAGTGGTTGTAGCAGGTTATAGTAAATCTTTGGTTTATATAAAAGTCCTCGGGGGGGGGGAACCTCAAGTAAGAATAGAAAGAATCTAATCAGGGTTATAATTTTGATAGATCATTGTTTTTCATGTGGTGCTTTGAATCTGTAGTGGGCTAGGCAACCAATTAGTTTGCTGTTAGAAACTATCTGGGAAAGAAATGAGGGTGCAAGGAAGGACTAGTAGGGGATAAAGAAAAGTAAGGAGAAGTGAGATCATTTAATAGGCACAATTACCAGAGCATAGTGACCAAAAGGATTGAGGGCAGTGCTTAAGATGATCTTGGGGCTTCTTATTGTTTGTTTGTTTTTTGTTTCTTGAGACAGGGTTTCACTAAGTAGCAGCCCTGGCTGTTCTGAAACTCATTCTGTAGACCAGGCTGGCTGCATTTTCACAGACAGTTTTTAGAGATATATATCATATATAAATTGGTATCAATTTGTTTAGCTGTATCTTTCAACTTTTCAATTGAAGGCTTTGTAACTTTTATCTTTGGGAAATTAAGGTAAAGTCTTTAAATTTGAACTCTTCCACAATATATATGCTTATGTTTTGATATCCCCAGGATTTCAAAATGCATTTACTTCAAAGTAAGGGCAGTAAGCTTTTCTTTCTGTGAGTGGCTGAGGTTATGGGCCTGCTTATATTGTATGTACCTGATTTGTCACATGGAGAAAAGATTGATGACTGCCTTTGTATTTCAGGTAATTCAGAGATCTGTGGGGCCAGCCAGCCTGAGCCTGCTCACCTTCAGAGTCTATGCAGCACCCAAAAAGGACTCACCTCACAAAAGTTACATGAAGATCGATGAGGTAACGTGCTGATACGAAATGGCACATTATAAACATCTGACTTAGTTAGGGAGAGTTTTTATAAATTGTATATCAAGATGATAAAAGATTTGTAGTTTTATTTTTTTTTTACTCTTTGAGATACTAGATAGTAATGTATTTCCTTGGCACACTTAGAAAATATTTAAAAAGAAGACATATATTTTCTGGTAGTTTTCTCTGTGGGAAATTGGTAGACTCTGATTTTTCCACAGAGGATAGTGGAACGTAGTTAAGGATATAATTAAGGAATAGCTCATAGATTTTGTTTTTAGTGGAGAGCTTGCTATATCCCAGTGGATTGTAGGCACAAGTCACTTTCCTAGTAAGTAGTTATTTTCTATTAATTGTTTTCATGCAATATATTCTGATCATGGTTGTCCTTCCCCCAACTCCTCCCAGATCCTTTCTATCTTCCCAATTTCACATTTCTGTTTCTCTCTCTAGAAAACAAATAGGCAAAGAAAAAACCCAAACCATAAGAAAAAGAAAAACCATGAAAACCACACACACACACATATTCTCTCTCTCTCTCTCTCTCTCTCTCTCTCTCTCTCTCTCTCTCTCTCTCTTTCTCTCTCTAAAAACAAAATCTGAAAACATAATATACAAACTGAAGACTGGTAAGACAAAAAATGCAAAACAAACAATATGAGATATAAAGTCTACAAAAATACCATTAAGTATGTTTTGTATTGACCACCTACTACTGGGCATGAGGACTGCTCCTAAGTGTGTTTAATAAACCCAGTGAGACTTCATTGGTGAAAACTAGTTTTTCCTTTGCAAGAGGTTGTCATTTGGAGTTAGCATCCTGATTAGGGATAGGAGTCTGTGTCTACTTCCTTCTCTGAGCACTGAGGCCCTGTCTAGCTTAAACCTGTACAGGCCCCGAGTATGTTGAGTTCATATGTGCTTCAGTCCTGTTGTGTCTGGAGGACACGATTTTCTTAGAGTCCTCAACTCCCTCTGGTTCTTATAGTGCTCCTCCTCTGTATAGCTCCCTTATCCGTGAGGGGAGTGATTTGGTGAAGACATCCCATTTAGGGTTGAGTGTTCCAAAAGCTCTCACTCTCTGCACATTGTCTAGTGTGTGTCTCTGTGTGACTCACCTTTTAGCATGGCCTGCCTGATTCTGGACTGCTTATCTAAAATACTCACTTTTTTTTTTCTTTCAAAGAATTTAAAGGCTTAAATTCTTTCTGGTTCTTGGCAAGATTAGAGATGCTTAACTAAATATTTAGTATATACTAGATCAATGAAATACATATCTTCTCTGCATTGTTTATATTCTTTATTGTCTGTATTTCCCAGTAATTATTTGGAATTTTTATTTTATTTGATGTCTGTTACCTTGGAATAAAGGGATGTACTGATGTCCCCAGTAGCCAGGCAAAGTTACTTGAACAGTGTTTATATAAAGCTAGTTAGCTTCTCTTTTCTTTCCTCTCAGGCCTTAAAATAGTAGTACTGTTAAGGGGGAAGAGGTGGCTAGTGGTGGCTACTGAGAAGGCTCTTTTCTAGGTGGGCAGTGAATTTCCTTGCCTGCTTTGATCCATAGCAGCCTGATATTTGCCATGTAACCGGTTATTCTTCAGTTCTCTCAGCGTTTTTTCTTTTTTCTTTTTTTTTTTAACTATTAAATTTGTTTAGTAAAGACAATTTTGCTCATACAAAACAACAGTTTACAACAGTCTGAGTGTTGAACACAACCATCAAAGACATGGGAGGAGCTGTAGACACCTGGGCCCTGCCCCAGGCCGAGAGATGCCTAAGAGCCCCTCTTCTACCAACCCCTGAGGGAGACACCCCTCCTGCCCTGTGCAGGAGGGGTATGGGAGACCATGGCACAAAGACTCTTCCCCACCTGCGCCTCCTCAATCCTGGGGAGCCCCCACCCAGGATGAACAGTCAGAGGGTGAGGTGGCTAGTGGGCAGGGACAGAGTCAAGACATCTTTGGTGCGAAGACTGTCCCACCCACCAAACCACGTGGTGGAAATTCAGGAAGACCACATGTGGTCCTGCCCTTGCCAAAGGGAGGTTGGCAGGTACCCCAGAGATCAGGGGAGATGCATGAAATGCAACCGCCTTTCCAGGCATATAACCTTCCCAGGGTCACCTGTGGGAGTGGACAGCCCATTGAGAAATGGCTAAAATTTTCAGAGAAAAAGTGGGTTAATCATGGCAAGAAGGGCAAGCGGAGGCTACTCAGTGGATCAGTGCCTCGGGGATCTGGGACCAGCAGGGAAATGGGTCCTGAGGGGACCCAGTCCTCCTGATGGCTGCCAGTGTCCACATACCCCTCACTGCCTTCCCCTGCCCAGCTAACACCGAGGCCACGATTACCTGGCTCTAGATCTAGACAAGCTACCTAGGCATTTAGGCAGGCTCAGTTCAAGGAGGAGTCCGTGTAGTCCTGCCTTCCCTAGACCCTCCAATACCCAGTCGCTGGCATGGACCCAGGCATACACACGCATGCTCTGTTGTACACACCAGTGATGTCTAAGGGCTTCGGTGGAAGGCAAGTGGCACCTCCTGCCACTCTGCTCCCTTCTCCCTGAAGCTTCCAGATTCTAGAGCCAGTGGGGACTCCATGTTACAGTGGGAGGCCAGGGGAGACAGATGGGGCAACCTAGGGACATTCCCTGTAACAACTTTCACAACACCCTTGGGTAAGCCTCAGCCTTTGTAGATGGGAAAGGACCTGGGGAAGGAATGAGGAGTGGGGAAAAGGACAAAAAGACAGGTTCCATAAACACTACGCCAAATTACAGATAAGATGCAAAAGGAGCACGGGCTCAGGAGCACCTCACCCCCTCACACATCCTCCAGCCCCTATCTCTGGAGAAGCCAGAGCCAAGGCCAGAATAAAGCCGGAGGCATTTCTGGGCATCACGCAGCCCAAGTGGGCAACTTGTGTCTTTTTGTCTAAAAAATATATTCATGTAGAGTTATTGCTTGTCCTCCAGTGGGGTGGGAGACAGCGGCTCAGTGGGCAAGGGCCACTTCCTCCACAGCACGAGCTTTCTTCCTCCTCTTGAGAAGCTGAGGGTTGGATGTGTCTTCTATCTTCTTTATCTTGATCTGCTCATAGTCAACACGCATCGTGGCCAAGGCACTGGTCATCTCCTCCTTGACATCCTCCCATCGTTCCTTGTCCTCCTTCAGGACACGGGTGGTATGCAGTGGAGTCTGAGGGACCTTCGTAGATTGCATGATCCAGGGGTGGTTCATGAATTCTGTGATGGTCATTCTCTGGGTAGGCTCTGTTTTTAGCAGATTCCGGATAAGCATCTTCACTTCTTCTGATACTTCTGACCATTCCGGGTTAGGAAATTCATACTGGCCCATTCGAATACGAGTCTTCATCCCCGGAGAGATGGCAAGGCCATGATTGGAATAGAAGTGGGGATACCCACACAGCAAAATATACATGATGACACCCAAGGACCACATGTCACAAGACTTGTCATACTTCTCTGGGCCCAGGACTTCCGGAGCCACATATTATGGTGTATATAACATGGAGTGGTCAAAGAGTTGTGACTGGTGGTTTCCTTGGCAAAGCCAAAATCAGTGAGTTTCAGAATGGTATTGGGCCTTTTGGAAGTATATACGAGGTTCTCAGGCTTGACATCCCGATGAGCAATGTTGATAGAGTGCAAGTACTGGATGGCCTCGCAGATGCTCTTCATGATCTCTGACGCTTCTCTTTCTGTGAATGCCTGGTCTCCTCAGTCTCCTCGAGCTCTCCACCATCGAGACACTCCATAACAACTAGCAGGCACTTCCTCCCAGCATACAGGTTCTCATAGACGTCCACGATGTGCACAATGTGTGAGCACTGGGAAGCCCTCCAGTGCAGCTCCACCTCTCTGCGTGCCTTCGAGCAGTCCTGGAGCATCTTGAGGGCGAATTTCTGCTGGGTCCTCTTGTCGAAGATCCTCAGCACCTTGCCGTTGATGCCCAGGCCAAGCACTTGGCTGGTGACCTTGTAGTTGTCGGTGATGGTGTTCTTTCGGATCTGCAGGCCCGACTTGACGTGGAACTGGGGGAACGGCGGCAGCGGTGGCTGGGGAATGGCGCTGGCAGAGTCTCTGGCCTGGAGAGCCCGACAGTGTGGTGCTCGGCGACTCGCGCGCTGGGGCGGGGCCGGGGCCGTGGCCGCCTCCTCCTGCTTGGGCCCTAGTCCCCGCCAAGCCCCGCCCGGCAGCGAAGTTTGCTCCGGGCTGGAGCCGGCTGCCCTGCCCCAGCCCTGCTCCAGTCTCGGCGGGTCGCGGGGCCCGTGGGTCCCGCTGTGCGCCGCAGGCACCCACCAGCCCTGCTCCCTCCTTCCTTCCCCGGAGACGTGAGACGTAGGACGGCGGGGGTCCCTCAGCTTTTTTTCTAAAAAACCACCACCACTACAACAACAACAACAACAAAAAAAGCAAAACAAAATCCATGGGTTGGTAAAATGGCTCAGTGGATAAAGGCACTTGCTGCCAAGCCTGATGACTTAGTTTGATCCCTAGGACCCATACGGTAGGAGAAAACTGACTCTTGTAAGTTGTCCTCAGATTGCCACACATATGCCACAACATATACCCTCTCCGCAAATACAACCCCCCACCAAACTCCTCCTTTCACTCATTAGAATAGTAGAATTTTTTTCCACTTTAAGTTTTAAGGTAAGATATCACTTCTGTAAAGTGATAGAGGGTTTGCCTTGCATGCTCAAGGGCCTAGGTGTAATACCCCATACTACTAAGACAAAACAGTAGAATAGATAAGGAGAAGACAGAGGACCTTGCAGTCCTGCCCTCTTGGCCTTGCCCTTATTGAGGAAGTAAGATACAAAGATCATCTGATATGAAGTTAGAGGTTGCAGGCAACCCTTAGGGCAACTGCAATTTATAAATTATTATAGAGCTATTAACCTACAAAACTGATCATATGTTACATGATCTCATGGTATATGCTTTTCTTTTTGTTTTAATATGTGTAGCTTTCACTCTACTCAGTTCCTGAGGGTCAACCTAAATATAAATATGTGGAGGAGCCAAGGAGTCAACTTGAAGAAAACATCTCACAACTCCGACATCATTGTGAGCCATATACAAGTGTGTTTCAGGTACATCTACTTAAGAGTTAATAATGAAAAGTCTGTATTGGGTGTATGTTTTAATTTTTTATTGTTTGTTTCTTTCCTTCCTCCCTTCTAGAATTCTTCCCTCCCTTCCTCCCTTCCTCCCTAGGAGCTTACTCTGGCATGGAATTCCCTACATAGCCTAGACTGTCCTCAGACTGACTGACAATCTTCCTGCCTCATTGACTAGTGTAGGTGCTGGAATTACAGATATAAGCTATCATGCCCAGCCCTGACTTCATGTGTTTAGAAAAAGGTGCAAGAAGGATTCAAAGATAAGAGTGTCTAACTTATAAGTGTTCCTTAATGCTACCCGGAGAGCAAGGGCAATCAAGTCTGGCATCCTGGTGGCAGGAAGGGAAAGTTAGCTCTCATCAGAAGAGTTGTGGTACCTTGGCCAGAGAGTGGAGGGCTAATAATTACCTTGTTGGTTGGCATTATAAAGCTGTTGTGTATATCAGGGAAAACATGGGACACCAATGGAAGGAAATGAATAAAAACATAAACATGTATGTCAAAATTGTGCTGTTATTGCTGGGGCAATAACTCAGTTGTTCCGTGAGGACCTGAGTTCAGTCCTTAGCACCCAAAAAAGGTAGGCATCGTGGCATATACTTGCAGCATTGGGGTAACAGAGATTGGTAGAGTTTTGGAGCGCACTGGCCTACCTTAGCCTAAAATCAGCAAGACCCAGGTCCTAGTGAGAGATTCCATCTTAATAAACAGGATGTCTTCTGAGAGAATATCTGTACCCAGACCTGCAGTCACACACAAGCAATACAAATCTGTACATACACATACCTGTACATGCTTATCATGTACGCACATACAGAAAAATGTGATTTTTCTCTCCCTCTAAAAACTCTACAAATCACTACAGTCTGAGCATCACTAATTTAAGGTTATTTTGGATTTGGACTTTTATACTAGGGACATCCAAGCTATAAATCCAAAAAGCTCAAAAAGCCAAAAAACCCTCTGAAACCTAACAAACATCTGTTCCTATACATTTCAGATCATGGGTACTCATACAGGTGAGACTACCCAGATGTGATGGAGCATACCTTTAATCCCAGTACTCTGGAGGCAGAGACAGACAGATTTCTGCGAGTTCTGAAACTGACCTGGTCTGTATAGTTCCAGGACAGCTAGGCTATATAGAGAAGCAAAGCAAGAAAAACCAACCAAGCAAATTTCCAGGCATGACTATAGAGTATATGGGTACTGCAATAGGAAAGTAGATGCTGTAATCGGGTAGAATCACATGTTTGAATACCGAACTTTCTACTCCAGGGACTACTGCAGGTATAGATTGACTTCTGTCATCGTGCATGTTTTAGATTCCAGGCATTTGTTGTTGTGCAACTGAAAGTGTTCTGATTTTAAACATCTGAAACCAAAGTTTGCAGTCTGTAGAATGCTTTTATAGGCTTTGGTACATATTTGCTGTACTTGCTCATGATTTTGAAAAGGAAGGAAAAATAAAGAAAATAATATATAGATGTGGATAATAAGATGACCAGGCTTATTTTAATTGAGATCTGTAAATTCAATTTTCAGCCAAGACTTTTTGTAAAAATTTAAATTTCATCGATTATACTGTTGTTGAACTTTTCTGTTTACCAATTGAGGAAGTAAAAAAAGCACACAAGCTCTATCAATGGTATAAGCACATTATACACACACTTTACCATTGGGCTGCACCCCAGCCTGTTTGTTCTGTAAGACAAGTATTTTTGTCAGCTGGTTATGGTGGCATATGCCCGTGACCCCAGCACTAAAGATATTGAAACATGAGGGCTACTGCATGGTTGAACCCTGCCTGAACTACATAAGGAAACGCTGTCTCAAAAAGAAAAAGGGGTCTGAACTCCAGGTTTCATGACTCCACTACAAGCATTCTCTCTTTTTAAAAAATTTTTATGTATTCTTCTCTCATATATTACATTCTGACCGCAGTTCCCCACCTTCCTCTCCTCACTTCCCCCTCCCACCGCCTATCCGTGCCACTTCTGTTTCTCTTCAGAAAAGGGCAGGCCTCCCAGGGATATTAACCAAGCATGGCATAACAAGTTACAATAACATTAGGTACTTCCCCTCATATCAAGGCTGGATAAGGAGAAAAGGGTCCCAAAGGCAGGGAAAAGAGTCAGAGACAGCCCCTGCTCCCACTGTTAAGAGTCCTACAGAACACTAAGCTACACAGCTGAAACATATATGCAGAAGTCCTAGGTCAGTCCCATGCAGACTCCCTGATTGTCAGTTCAGTTTCTGTGAGCCCCTATGAGCCCAGTTTAGTTGATTCTGTGGGTTTTCTTGTGGTGTCTTGACCCCTCTGACTCCTACAATCCTTATTCCCCCTCTGTCCCCAACTTTCGCCTAATGTTTGGCTGTGGGTCTCTCGATCTGCTCCCATCATTTGTTAGAGGAAGCCTCTTAGAAGACAGTTATATATTTTAGATATTAGCCCTCTGTCAGATGTGGAGTTGGTGAAAATCTTTTCCCATTCTGTAACAGGCTGCTGTTTTGTCCTATTGGCAGTGTCCTTTGCCTGACTGAAGCTTTTGAGTTTCATGAAGTCCCATTAATTAATTGTTGATCCTAGTGCCTGTACTTTTTAGTGTTTCTGTTCAAGAAGTTATTTCTTGTGCCAGTGCATTCAAGTCTATTATTCTTCATCTTCTCTTCTATTAGATTTAGTGTATCCAGTTTTATGTTGAAGTCTTTGATCCACTTGGATTTGAGTTTTGTGCAGATAAATATAGTTCATTGGCATTCTTCTATATACTTGAATCTAGTTAGATTCAGCACCATTTGTTGAAGATGCTTTCCTTTTTCCATTGTATAATTTTGGATTCTTTGTCAAAAATGAGGTGTCCCTGGGTGTGTGAATTTACATGCTGGTCTTCAATTTGATTGGATTGGATTGATCAGTCTGTCTGGTCTTATGCTAATACCATATGGGTTTTATTACTATAGGTCTGTAATAGAGCTTGAAATCAGGGATGGTGATACTCTAGGAGTTCTTTTATTGTACAGGATTATTTTATTTATTCTGGGGTTTTTGTTTTTCCATATGAAGTTGAGTATTGTTCTTTCAAAATTTGAAAGACTGTGTTGGAATTTTGGTGGAGATTGCATTTACTCTAGATTGCTTTTGGTAAGATAGCTATTTTCACTGTTAATTTTACCAATCCAAGGGAGATCTTTCCATCTTCTGATACCTTGTCTAGTTCCTTTCTTCAAAAATTTGAAGTTCTTGTCATACAGGACTTTTACTTGCTTGTTTACACCAAAATATTTATATTATTTGTGGCTATCGTAAAGGATGTTGTAGCAGGACAGCTAGGCTCTGCTTTGCCATATTACCCTGGCTCCTGTTGTGTTCTTACACTGTCCTCTAAGTCATGTGGGTTTGGGATAATTACAGGTTTGGGTACTGGTTTCTGAGTTTATCTTTGTTGGATAGATATTTGGATTTTTTCCCCTTGATTTCTGTTTTCGTTCTGGTCTTCTGGCCTGAGTAGGCTGGGGCTCTTATGACCAAAGAGTTTTCAGGGCTAGTAGAGTATCTTTGCTGGGGTTTTGGTGACCTGTGTGACTTTTGGGATTTGGGGTGCCAGCGTTGCTTCTGGGGTTCTGGGAACTGGCGTGACCTCTGGGGTTATGGATACTGGTATGGCTGCTGGGGTTTCAGGTTCCAGCTTGGCTTCTGGGGTTCCTAGTACTGGCTTGGGCTCTGGCAGAGCAGGGGTCTTCTGGAATTGTAGGCCAGGATATGGAGACAAGAGTGCTGTTGTTCTGGGTTTTGCTGCAGGATCAATATAGGCTTTTCAAGCAGCAGGGGGTTCAGCCTCTCAAGAATTGATACTGTCAGCTTACTAGAAGCTGTTTTTATTGTTACACAAAAGGTACTTTTAGCAAGTCATTTTCCATGTACCAAAACCTCTTCTAAGGGTTGTCTTGAAAGACTCATCACCTAAGCATTTCTCAGCCATAGGAGACTTCCTGGTTTGCCAGGCATGTCTTGAGTCTAAGTTATGCAAAGGCTCTGAGAATATTTTAAAATCTGACAACCCCATAAAATCTCAGATACCAGTCACTCACAAACAGCTACTTCGGAGCCTTGGTGTTATCACTTCCAATTCACGCTCTGCTAAAATTCTGCAACATGCTGGAAGAGCGATCACAAGCAGTTTTAACATTTGAACCTTATCTCCAGCCTTCTGTTTTTTTCTTATAGATGGAAAAAAGGTGTAGCCAACATGAAAAAGAAAATAAGTTGATTTTAATGAAGACATATAAGTTCTTTATGCCCACATTCAACATTTGTTATACAAACCCATTTAGAAGTATGTGGATAACTTGTTCTGATTTGGACTTAAATTTATAAAGCAATCCTTTTCTAAGTGGTGGGTAGTTCTGATACCTTTTGATATTATTGTATTTCCTTCCGACTTTACTGTAGAGTTCTTGAGGGTTTTTTTTTTTTTTTGTTAGCTAAGCCATTTTAAAATTTTATTTGTTTATTTTATGTGTGTGGGTGTTTTGCTTGCATGTATGTCTGTGCACCATGTAGGTGAGAGTCTCAGATTCTCTGGGACTATAGTTAAAGATGGTGGTGAGCTACCATGCAGGTCCTCAGAATCAAACTCAGGTTGTCAGCAAGGACAGCCAGTGCTCTTAACTGGGGAGCCATTGCTTCAGCCCCATGTATAATCATTTCATTGCTTGCACTTTTATTTTGTTTGGAGGTGGGAACTTATATATTCTTATATATGCTTGCCAGAGCTAGGGATGGAGATCAGTTCCTTACTCATTCTAGGCAGGCACTTTGACACTGAGGTACTTCTCTAGTCCCTCAAAGCCATTGTATTAAGAGAATGTTGATAACTTCATTTACTATAGGATTGGGATATCTCTTTAAAATTGAGTTATTGACTTTTTGGTTTCAGTAAAGGTGCTCACTGCTGCTTCAAAAGAGCATTTTCCAAATATAGGCTCTAAAATCATGGCAAATCATAAATAAAGTAGACTTAATTTGGAAGATAGTGTTACTAAGCTTATAGGGGAAAGGATCATCTCTGATTATCAAGACTATCAATTTTCTGTCTCTTTTTGGATTTATTTTGGTACATGCGTGCGTGCATGCGTGTGTGTGTGTGTGTGTGTGTGTGTGTGTGTGTGTGTATGTGCCCCTGACTTCAGGTGCCTGCAAGGTACAGAGGCATTGCATCCTCCTGGAATTTGAGTTACAGGCAGTTATAAGCCACTTGACATAGGTGTTGGGAATTGAACTCTTGTCCTCTGCAAGAACAATGTGTACTCTTAACAACTCAGCTATTTCTCCAGCCATCGATTTTCTTCTTATTTCCTTCAGTCTTAAAAGTGAAAAGATTAGGTTTTCAAAACCCCATTCTACTTGGAATCTTTGCTTCCTGTGGCAATAGTAAATAAAGCATTCTGATGAACAGGTTATTGTAGTGAAAGGGACCTAAAAAAGAGGGAAAATGCAATAAAACTGAACATAGATCCCTTTGTTTAAAAACTTTAAGAGCTGGAGGTATAGCTTAATGGTAGTGTTTATGCTTAACCTGCCCTAGATTTATCCCTAGCACCCAAAAGGGTTAATAATGATAATTTATCCAGTAAGCCCTACTCATTCCATTTCTTTTTATCTTCGTAGGAAATATACTCCCATACTAAACCCAAGGTGGATCACTTTGTCCAGTGGGGAATAGGTAAGTTGAGTTTTAATTAGGCATAATCAATTACTTCATCCTATTGAACTATTGTACTGGCTTTTTAGGAATAGGCTCTGGAGATCAGAGTCTTTGACACTGTATGGACAAATTTAGAGCTATCTAGATGTTTTCTGGAAGATGATCTGTGTTTGAATTATGTTTCAGAAGAGTGTTATTTCATGAATCTCTGCAACATTATTAGGATTATTGGGCTAGCAAGTACTCATACCCTGGAATTAAAAACCTTCAGGGCTGGGGATGTAGTTCCCAGTAGCAGAATGGAATGCTTCTTCTCAAGAGTCTTTGTAGTAACTCTGTGTTCAAGAGGAAAAAGACAAACATCTCAAATAATTCCCAGTAGCAGAATGTTTCCTTAGCACCTGTGAGGTCTAGTGCTAAAATAAAATAAAATAAAATAAAATAAAATACAATGCACTGTATGTGCTTACTCCTCACCAGATTTTTTGAATCATACTAATTTGTTAGCTACTATTAATGGATGTTGCACAGGCCAGGTATGGTGGCACACGCCTTTAATTCTAGCACTTAGGAGGGAGATGACAATAATGGATCTCTGCCAGTTCAAGGGCACCTTTTCTACACAGTGACATCCAGGACAGCCAGAACTACATAGAGAGATCTCTATGTAGCCTCAAAAACAACAACAACAACAACAACAACAACAACAAAACTTTTTTAAAAAGGTCTGTTAATTCTAGATGTAGGAAGGAATTCAGTTGGTATTCCTGGAAAAGCACATAATTGTAGTGTTCTTACATTTTTCAATTTTATTGTCCTTGGTTGTGTCTCACTTATGGGCCACTTATCCCATGCACTCATAAACTGAGCTTATAGCCTCTGCTTTGTCTAATTTCAGCTAGGAACTATTAAAATAGTAGAGATATTGACAAATACTTCATTCTCTTTAGGACATCTCAGCACATTTAAAGTCTTGCTTTTCCAAGGGTTTGCTCTTATGGTAGAATAATTGTCTCCTAGTTAGGTTTTCCATTGCTGTCCAAGGGACACCATGGCCAAGGCAACTCTTATAAAGGACAACATTTAGTTGGGGCTGTCTTACAGGTTCAGAGGTTCAGCCCAGTATCATCATAGTGAGAAGCATGATGGCATGCAGGCACACATGCTGGAGAAGGAGATCAGTGTTCTACACCCAAATCTAGAGGCAGCAGGAAGTAAATATCACAATGGGTGTAGCTTTCGCTTCTGCAACTTCAAAGCTCACCCCCTAATGATGCACCTCCTCCAACAAAGCCACACTATTCCAACAAAGCCACACCTCCTAATTTCCTATGGGCTTATGGGGCCCATTTTATTCAAATTATCATAATATGTAAGTGAGGAGTTCCCCTCACTGTTAACCTGCCATTTCCCACTAATTAGTGGCAGCAGGCATTATTTGAGATATTTGTCTTTTCTCCTGAACACAGTGTTATTACAAAGATTCTTAAGAAGAAGCATTCCATTCTATCAAGAATGTGAGTCTGTTTTCCAGCAGTCACAGATAAGGAATGAATCGAGGCTTTGGCTTCAAGTGTGATCTTAAAACACGTCTTTCCCATTTCTGTATGATTTGCTCCCTTTGGCTCAGCTCACCAAACTCTTCTGGGTATCTTCCTGTCAAGTGCTCTTTGTGCATGTCTGAAATTTGCCTCAAATGACCCCGAGAAAAGGATAAAAAGTAAAAGCTGGTTAAAGTCAAACTAAACAAAAGACCAGATGGGAATTAATACTGATATCACACAAACCCTATAGTAATGTTTAAAATGATTACCAGGAAAAGGAAAATTGGCATGTGTCTGACATTACAGGGGGATGAAACTAGTGACTCTTATTTGTTAACATTCAGTTCAGAGTGCATTTGTTAAGTCACCATCATGTCAGGCATTGATGATCAAGGTTGATTAAAATAGGGGTCAAAACCAAGCATTGAGATGGATTGAGTAGTGTCCTACTCAGGACACTAAGGCAGGAGGATAATAGAATTGAAGCCAGCCTGAACTACATAGCAATACGCTGTCTTAAAACAGTAAGCCCCACATCCACAAGAAAAATGATAGTAGTCACAATTACTGAGATACACATGATAAATCATTTAATATTGCTCCAAATACAGAGAGAGTTACAAGGTTGAGAGCAAGTGGATAGGTTAGGAAGAGACTGAGGAGACAGAGTAGGGAAGGATTTCTTTCTTTTTTTTTAAAGATTTATTTTATTTTATTTTATGTGTATGCGTATACTATAGCTGTACAGATGGCCATGAGCTATCACGTGTGTGGCTTCTGGGAATTGAACTCAAGACCTTCTGCCAGCCCCACTCGCTCCATCGTAATTCACTGTAGCTGTCTTTAGACTCGCCAGAAGAGGGCGTCAGATCTCATTACTGATGGTTGTGAGCCACCATTTGGCTGCTGGGATCCGAACTCAGGACCTTCTGGAGAGTAGTCAGTGCTCTTACCTGCTGAGCCATCTCGCCAGCCCCACAGGGAAGGATTTCTAAAGGTGAATTTTCAAGGAGCAGTGTTAGCCATGGTAGCAGTGTTAGTTAGAATGTTGGGGTGGGATTCTGCATAACAAACCAGCACAATGTGATCAGTGCTTAGAGGCAGGACTCAGGCTGTCCCAGGAAGAATTGTAAACATAGGGAAGGCTAAGGATAAGTTGAGAGAGAATGAAGGCTTTCTAAGTCATGACCTAGCTTCAAGTCACTTATTACCTCATCTGGTATTAATCAACCCTTTGCAGTATTCAGTTTTATTAATTTTTAAGCTTAGCATACAAAGTAATGGGTTTCACCATGACAACTTCATACATATGTGTCATTGTACCTAGTGGTGTTCTTTTTTAATTTTTATTTTTTTATTAGATGTTTTCTTTATTTACATTTCAAATGTTCTCTCCTTTCCTGGTTTCCCCTTCAAAAAAAAAAAAAACCCTATTTCCTTTCCTCTCCCCCTGCTCACCAACCCACCCTCTCCCACTTCCTGGCACTGGCATTCCCCTACACTGGGGCACAGAACCTTCACAGGACCAAGAACTTCTCCTCCCATTGATGACCGATTAGGCCATCCTCAGCTATACATATGCTGCTGGAGCCATTAGTCCCACCATGTGTACTCTTTGGTTGACGGTTTAGTCCCTGGGAGCTCTGGGGGTGCTAGTTAGTTCATATTGTTGTTCCTGGTGGTGTTCTTAACAAAGATCTGTTGAATAAGTGTCTACTGTTATCACCAAGAGAAGGATATAAGTCTAAGCAATCAACCACGAGAGAACATATATTCTGTGTGGGGAGGCAGAAAACACATGCATGAATGATAAAATACCTTAGGGTGAGATAACAAGGGTGGTACAGAAAATACCTTCTGATGGTAACTTAGAGAAGGAGGCAGTGATGCATTAGGATGCGCTTTCCTGAGGAGACAGTGCCTGAGGAGGTTCCAATCTGCTGTGCATCTGACTCTATAGAGAAGAGAGGAAAGAAGATACCATGTAAATCCAAGTCTAAAGACATGCTTAGGCATGGCAAATAAGGTCATGTGTTGTATTATTTGTTTCCTGAGTAGGCTCACTGATGTATTTATTTTTAAATTATTAAATTCTATGATCAGCAAGAATGGCTATTTATTTCTAGCATCAACTTTGTTCTACTTTGCTTTTTATTGTTGTGATAAGGCACCATGATGAAAGCAATGTGGGGAGGATAGGGTTTATTCCAGCTTACAGTTTATAACCCATCATGGAGGGAAGTCAGGGGAGGAACTGAAGCAGAGGCTGTGGAGGAGTGCTCCTTACTGGCTTGTTCCCCATTGCTTGCTTAGCCTGATTTCTTTTCTTTTTCTAACACTAATGCAATTTTATTTTATTTTTTCTTTCGTTGGAAATAGATTTTTTTCACATAATATACCCTGATTACAGTTTTCCCTCCCTCTATTCCTCCTAGTTCCTCCCCACCTCCCTTCTCATCCAGATTCACCCCCTTTATGTCTGTCATTAGAAAACAAATAGGATAATATTAAAATATAAGATAAAATAAAAACTAACACATTGGAAATTGACAAGAGAAACCAACAGAAGGAAAAAAGCCCAAGAGAAGGCACAAGAATTAGAGACCCACTTGTTTGTGCACTCAGGAATCTCATTAAGAACACTGAACTGGAAGCCATAGTATTTATGCTGAGGACCTGGTGCAGACCCTTCCAGGCCCTATGCATGCTGCCTCAGTCTTTGTGAGTTCATATGAACTTAATTCATGTTGATTTAGAGGGCTTTGTTTTCTTGGAGTCCTCCATCTCCTCTGGCTCTTTCGTTCCCCTTTGGTGGAGTTCCCTGAGCTCTGAGATGGGGGATTTGATAGAGACATCCCAGTTAGGGCTGAGTGTTCCTAAGTCTTTCATTCCAGGTCTAGCATTCAGGACCACCCTCCCATAGGTAGCTCCACCCCGAATGGCATGAGCCCTCCCACGTCATGTCATCAGCCATTAACAAGAAAATGCCCTCAAGACCTGCCTACAAGCGAATCTGATGGAGGCATTTACTCAGTTGAGCTTCCTCTTCCCAGATGACCCTGCTTGTGTCAAGTTGACAAAACCCTAGCCAGCACAAATTTATACTACAAGTTTCCTTCATTATCCAAATATATTGCTCTTTAGTTCAAATAAAAAGTTCAGATGGCAAAGGACACTTGCTTTTCTGAGTTGAATGTGTTTGGTTCCTGAAAGAATGTTTTTCGAAGAATCATATTGTCACAGTTGATGGTGGTGTGTATTCCATCACTCAAGGTGAAGCAGGATTGTGAGTTCCAGGCCTGTCTGGGATACAAAGCAAGTTTAAATTCAGCCTGGGCCACACAGCAAGATTGTCTTTAAAAAGTGTGAACTAGGTTTGGTGATACACACCTGTAATTCCAGCACATGGGAAGTGAGTGATCATGAGTTCAAGATCACTCTATACTAAATGAAACCAGACTTAAAACAAACAAAAAACTCAAATATGTATTAACAGGAAGCAAAGAATTTGTGATTGGGGAACATTTGGTACTGCTTTGGAATATTTGGTTCTAGTTATGTATGAGACTTTTACTTTTGGTTTTAATGAGCAATTTATGGAGTTATTTCCCAATCTTATTTCATTGTAGACAACTATAACTATCTTCAAAATGCGCCTCCTGGATTTTTCCCAAGACTCGGTGTTATTGGTTTTGCTGGTTTTGTTGGACTCCTTTTTGCTAGAGGTAGGTGCAATTTTTTAGGGTTCCCCTCTAGAGTCAGTTTATATGGGAGAGATAAGATATATGCTTGGCTCTTTATCCATATTTAATAGTTTTTGATAAGTTGGTTCCTGAATGTGGGCTTCTTAACATATGATTCATGTGCAATTATATTTTACTTTAAGCATATATAGAAATTTATACTCTTGGTAAGAAAAGAGAATTAGTTATACTTAATAAGCACATTTACTTGTTCAAATATTGCTCTGTGATACAGAAAGAATAAACTTCTGTTCAGATTCTTTCACACCTGACAAACTGTAAAATGTTTCACTGTTGCCAGGTGTGGTGGCACATGCCATTAATCCCAGCACTCTGGGGGTGGAGGCAGAGGCAGGTGGACCTCTGAGTTTGAGGCCAGCCTGGTCTACAAAGTGAGTCCAGGACAGCCAGAGGTCTGTCACATAGAAAAACCCTGTCTCAACACTCCCCACCCCCAAAACCCAACCAACCAACCAAACCAAAACCAAAACCAAAAAAACAAAACAAAACAAAAGAAAGAAAAAGAAACCAAACCAACCAAACAACAACAACAACAACAAAAACCCCAAAACAACAACAATAAGAACAACAAAAACCAAACCCCAAAACTCAAAAAAAAAAAAAAAAGCCTGTTATGATCAGGCTATTAATCACAGTAAGTAACACAGTGATTTACTAGCTTATTAACTAACTTCTTCAGGTATCACACCTTCAGTTATTTAAAAATGCTTAACATTTAAAGTACCTAGTAAGTATCTCTGCAGGGGCTGGGAATATAGCTCAGTGGCAGAATCCTTTTATGCTTGAGGCCTTGGGCTCAAGCTCAAGCACCAGAAAATATTACTTTATTCTACTGTTATATCACAAAATAATAATGGCAATAAAAGGCTTCACTATGAGGAAATTATTTTTATGATCTACTTGTACTTTTACTAGTTGTAAAATAAAGGTTTATGGGGATAAAATGCAGATATTACAAAAATTTTGATTAGAAGCTTAGTCTGATAATTCAAGAGTCTGAGGCACATGAAGACTGTCTTAAGACCAATCTGGGTCACATAGTGAGTTCCAGGATGGCCTGGCCTACAGAGTGAGAGTCTCTCAAACAGAACAAACAAAATTCAAACTAGAAATAACCCAGGAAAGAACCCTGTAATCTGACCACCACAAAAGAGACCATAGTTTTATATGAATTGCTCTAATTTTTTAACTCTTCCCTCTTTGTGCATTAGGTTATTTAGAGTCAGGAGGGGACACTGTCCTGGTGGAAGCTTTGGTCTACCTGAGGAATAAACTCCTGCACCCTTTCCCACTTAGTTTTCACTTCTTTTCTCCAGACTGTTTGTTGGATGGAGTCCACTTTCCTCCAAGTTCCACTCTGTATCCTGCTCTGAGATTCTAACCCAATTGTTGTCATGGACTTTTTGTGCTCACTACTGAGCCCCATTTCCTGGGCTTTTACATCACCTTTTCCTTGCCATATTCAGCCATGTTGTTGAAGTACATGCTTACATTGCTTTTTAAAAAGCGTTATGTGAGAGAGACCTTTCTAAGACCTTTTATGTCTGTTTTTCCTTCTGACAGTTTAGATAGCTTAGAGTTCTTTTTCATCCAAGCTAGCATCTGGCATTGCAGATGGCAGAGTGGATAGTCAGTCTGGATGCTTGTTGCTCCCTTCCCCCTTTTTAATTCTTGGGAAATTTGAGGATCTTCAGTGCTCTGAATTTCTATATAGTGGTGATGTTTTTAGCCTTTAGTGGGACAATTGGTGGTGTGCCTTCTTTAGCTCAAGAGTTATATATATATCTGCTTTTTCTTTGAGGATTTGCTTTCTTTCTCTTTCTTAAATGCTTTTAGTTAATCGAGTTCGTTCTAAGTGATTGTAGTGTGTCTTATGTTTCCTTGCTTGTTTTATTTCATTCTTTATGAATGTTTTCCTCTGGTCATTTCCATGAGGTCTTGTTCCCTGGGTGTTCCTTTTTATATTGCAGGCTCTCCTTCACTGCCTGCTTATTGTTGGTTGTCAAGTCATGTTTCAAAGTGAGGCAATTGAAATGCTAGTAAGAACTCTGTATAAATGTGGCTTATTCTACATAAGGTAGGCAGGTTCTACGTTAGTGTAAGCCACATGGGAGCTGACTATATGGAGGAGGTCTTTACTCTTAGACACTAACAATGATGTGTGTGTGTGTGTGTGTGTATGTGTGTGTATGCGTGTATGTGTGATCTGTGTGGTACTGGGGAACCACCTGGGACCTCGGACACCAGGCAAATGCTCTACTAACTGCTATATTCCTAACAGTTGACACTTTTTTTGTGGTGCGGGGATGAAACCAGGGCTTTCCTTAAGCTAAGCAGCAATCCACTATTGGCCTACATCCCCAGCCTGGATGACTTCTTATCTGCCAGTGACCCCTCTGCACTTTTTCTCTTCCTTATAGCGTTTCTGATCTGTATTTTATTCTCTAACTGTTGTTTTAATGAAATCTCAGGAAGGGGGGGAAAGCAGCAATTGTCATTTGTATTTAAATAGGAAGGTGGTCAGTTTGCTTTAAAAAATGTAAGTTATACCACGTAGGAAGCAGAGACAGAAAAGTCACAAGTTTAAGACTAGTCTGGGCTATGTAGTGAGATTATCTCCAAAAGCAAAACAAAGTGAAAAAAAAAGTAACACAAATAAAATACAAAAAAAGGCAGAGGGGTTATATACCTATAGTCCAACTTAGGCTACAATGCCTTTATTAACTAATGATGGCTATATTGAAATATTTGTTGAGCGAAGGAAGTTAGTCACAAAGAATCATACTTTATATGATTCTATATATATGAAATTACCAGAGGAGGCAAATCCATTAGAGATCAAAAATAGGTTTCCCTTAGCCTTATGTGTTTGTTGGTGGGGATGGAGGATGTTGCTGGTGGGGTTCCTTCCTCCCTCCCT
>NC_045030.1:94939246-94942785 GCF_008632895.1 Mastomys coucha
CCTTCCTTCCTTCCTTCCTTCCTTCTTTTTTCCTTCCTTGCTCCTTGGCATTTCAGGGCCTTGTGTATGCTAACCATGCTTTACCCTCAAAGATGGGGGTTTCTTTTGAGAATAGGGGAAATGATTGTGATGATGGTTGCACAGCTTTGTGAGCACACTAAACATTGTATTTTGTACTTTAAGGAGGTAAAATATATGAATTATATTGCAAAGCTGTAAAGAAGTATCAATTCATTTTGTTGTATGTACTATTAAGTAATATCTCAAATTAGGGTCAACGATACTGTGTTTGGCATTAAAAGATAAAGTAAATTGTGAGAGTAAGAATATCAAATCATCTGACGGTATGTCCTACTTTTTATTTATTAGGTTCAAAAATAAAGAAGTTGGTGTATCCTCCTTTTTTCATGGGGTTAGGTGCCTCTGTCTATTACCCACAACAAACCATCACCATTGCCCAGGTGAGTCAGATCCAAGAAGCAAGGCTATTCTTCATCTTGTGTGAGTGATAGGTCTGCTGCTTATTTTATTTTGCAGTTCTTAAAACACCGAACTAAAGGCCAGGTGGTGGTGGCACACGCCTTTAATCCCAGCACTTGGGAGGCAGAGGCAGGCGGATTTCTGAGTTTGAGGCCAGCCTGATCTACAGAGTGAGTTCCAGGACAGCCAGGGCTACACAAAGAAACCCTGTCTCAACCCCCCACCCGCCAAAACACCAAAACACCAAAAAACAAACAAACAAAACCCCACCAAACTAAAATTTTTTCCATAGGTAATTTAAAAGTTTCTCTTCACTATTTACTTCATGTCAGTAATGTCAGTGTTCATAAAATACATGCTAATTTGAATATTAATTCAAGTAAATTTAAAATACCATTTATATACTTCTGTAGAAGTCTAAATACTCAACTTCCAAAGCTGATCATTACAGAGTACTTTCAGCCACACCCACTGGCATTATCTGTATAGACTTCTCAAGCCTTTGTGCTTTCTCTGTGGTAGTAGTGCCAGACTCACTTTCCTTATTGCAACATGTGTGTGGTCTCCTTTGGTGTGAAGGTCCTAGATGGGGTTCTCAGTTAACTGTCTTTTTCTTTCCCTTCAGACCTCAGTTTGATGATATCATGACAAGTAGATGGATCACAGTTGGCTGATAACTTGGGTAAAGATAGACCATAGGGTTTCCAAACATGGCCTTAAGATAGATTGCATCCGCATCTCCTGGGAACTTGTCAGAGATACACATTTTCAGGCCTCACTCCATAGTAATTGAATCAGGCAGTGTAAGCATGTGGACTTGCCATGTGTATTTTAGCAGGGCTTCCAGGTGATTCAAATGTCCAGATACTTGAGAATACAAGCTTTAGATGCTGGTCTGGAGTTAGTGATACTGTACACATAAAATCACTAGGAAAACTGGCAAGGGGAAGATGAGCTTTAGGATTTGAGGACCTCATCACCTTAGGGACATAGGGACCCACTTGCCAGAACTTCCATATCACATGTCCTAGGAAGAGACACCAGTGCAATCATCAGAATCAGGCTCTGAGGGCTGTGAACCAGACCAACCCAACCCTGGGCCCCTTGTATTCTTCATGACAGAAGTCCCAATTTCCAGACTGGGCTTCAGCTGTAGGTGGGAATCTAGTGGCCTCAGCAGTGGGAAATAGATGTTTTTGGTTAAGAGAACCAGCAGAACCCTCATAAGCTTGAGGTTGTTTGTAACAGCCTGGAGGCAGGTAGTCTCTTGTTTCAGCTCAGGAAGAATGAATGCCTACCTTGCTTAGATAAAGTAAAAATGAACACCATTCTAGTCTCTTAAAGTTTAACAAGTATATGGTGGGCAGGGGCTGACTGCTGATTGTGAAGCAGTCAGGGTTGTCCTCATAGAGTGGCACCTTTTGCCTTCTGGGCTTCAGCATTTGTTGTAAAACATCTTTATATTCACCACCAAGATAGTAGGACGTGATGAAAACAATCTGGAGGTGGATAGTGGTGATGAATCATGCTCTTGAAACAATTAAAATGGTAAATTTTGTATTTGTATATATTTTTCTCTTTTTAAATTTTATTTTCTTTTAAAAATCATGATATGCATATCTTATTACAAGAAAACCAAACCAGAGAGAACTAACTTCCAAAGAGAGATTTTCTGATTTTGTATCTTGTCATTTCGTTCCATTTTTACAGTTTTACTTTCCTTTTTTAGAAACCTCAAGCTTGGATGGACCACTTAGCCACTTAAGTTCTGTTCTGTTCAGAGTATATAGCTAAAAATAATGTACCCAAAATGCATATATTGGGACAGGGGAAATAGTAGCTCAGTGGTAGAACAGTTGTTAAGCATGTGTATAAGTTCCATGCCCAAACCACATACACACAAAGAAAATACCCTCATATTGATAGAAAACATTATTTTCCTTTCAGAAATGTGAGACACCAAGAACAGCAGTATTGTATGTGAGAAATGCTTAACATATCTAAGAAGGAGCCCAAGACTGTTAGCATAGCATATATTTTGAGAGCAGTAGGAACAACTGAGGAATATGGCTTTTAGGAATCAGTTTGTTACAGAGATCACTCTTTCTTACAAGCGCTGGGACTATAGACAAATCACTTGGCCTTTGCAGTCTTCATGTCCTTACTGTTTTGTAGGATAGGGATAAATAACTCATGTGAAAGTGTTTCGTAAAATGCCATTATCCAATGATCAATTAGAGGCCTGCAGAGGGGTCAGTAGTTAAGAGCACTGACTGCTCTTCCAGAGGTCCTGAGTTCAAATCCTAGCGACCACATGGTGGCTCACAACCATCTGTAATGAGATCTGATGCCCTCTTCTGGAGTGTCTGAAGACAGCTACAGTGTACTTAGATATAATAAATAATTAGGCTGGAATATGCTGGGCTGGAGTGAGTGGGGCTGGAGAGGGGAGGGGATCAATTATAAAAATTAGGAAGAGAATGATGACTACTTTTAAAACTTTTAAGTGTTAGGGCTGAAGAGATGGCCTTGTGGTTAAGAGCTGTTACTGCTCATCCAGAAGACCCACATCAGGAAGCTCACAAGCATCTGCAACTCCAGTCCAAGGGATCTGATGCCCTTTTCTGGCCTCCATGTGTAGTTGCATACACATGACAGACATAGAAGTGCACATGAGAATACAACACGAACACACACATATATTTACATACATACATACCAAATAAAAACTATTTTGAAGTATTATCATGGTGTAGAGCAATCAACATTCTTTGTTGTAAGTAGAACCAATGAATGCAAATTACTAGAAGCATTTTTTTTGAAGACTCAATACTTGTAGGGAAAAAATTTTCCAGGTATTTGGAGAGATGGCGCAATAGTTAAGAGTACTTGTTTTTTTGTTTCATTTCTGTTGTTGTTGTTGGTTTCTGTTTTTTTTTGGGGGGGGGAGGGAGCAGAGGACCTAGGTTTGATTCCAAGAATCCATATGGCAATTCACAACTGTTTGTAATTCCAGTCCCAGATGATCAGAAGTCCTCTCGTAACCTCCTAGGACCTCT
>NC_045030.1:94943280-94969585 GCF_008632895.1 Mastomys coucha
TTAAGATCATGATCCCTCTAAGACCAGGACCTCATGGGATATCAGAAAAATGATATAGATCATGCTACCTACAAAATCCCTATGATAATTAAAAAGACTTCATTATGTTCGTGCCTGGGAAAATTGGAAATGTCTTCATTGTGGTCACATGTTTTACATCTAAGTTTTTAAAATGAATGATTTTCATTTTTGCTTGACTTGGTTAGTTGTAATGTACCAGGCTGGGTAGTAGGTGGGTTAGGTAGATGTTTCTTCTTCCTTGATATTTTAGGAATTCCTCATATCATCAGTGGTCTGCATTTAGTTTAGATGTTGCAACCATTTGGGTGCTGGGATATAAGTATCAGTAACATGCATAATGCCCCAGGTTTGATCATTAGCACCAGTAATAAAATATATACACATAATTTATAGCAAGTCACCTTAAGAGATAATTATATGTAACTAGACTTTTTCTTCTTATTCTTTTTCCCATCTTTGGTTTTTTCATTTTTTTTTACTTTTATGTTATACAGTTCTTTTTTTTTTCTTTTTCTTTTTCTTTTTCTTTTTTTTTACTTTTATGTTATACAGTACTTTGCTTTTGAGACAGAATTTCACTGTTGTTCATGTTGGCCTTGAATTTGCAGCAGTCTACCTGCCTCAGCCTCCTGAGTGCTGAGATTATAGATGTGAACCACCAAGCTGAGGCAGAATTTCTATTGCCTTTTCTTTTGTGGTACTAGAGATTGAAGCCAGGATGTTTCCTAGACCATTGGACTATATTCCCAGCATAACGGATGTGTCCCAAGATTTTCTGTAGTAGACACACACACACACACACACACACACACACCACACCTCCATCCCCACTATTGGTATTCTGTATAAACTCCACCCTCACAGATACCTGGCAGAAGCCAGGTATGCTCCTCCCCACAGTTACCGGGCAACAGCCAGGTATGCCTGGCCCTATAAAGGGGGCTGCTTGCTCCCTCCTCTCTCACTCTTGCTTCTCTACCTTGCTTCTTGCCCTTTTGTTCCCACTCTTTCCCCATTCCCTTTCCCCCTCTCTCCATGTGGTCATGGCCGGCCCCTACTTCTCTCCTCTCTCCTTTCTGCCTTTCTCTGCCTCTGCTACCCTCTTAACTCCCCTCCCCATGCCCTAAATAAACTCTATTCTATACTATACCAGTGGCGTGTGTCTGGTCCCTCAGGGGGAAGGGATGCCTCAGCACGAGGCACCCTTTTCCCCTACACCTTGCCAGAACATATTCTTATAGCTCTTTCTCTTTTTATGATCACAACACCTACAGCAGTCAGATGCAGTATTTTTAGAAATGGAAGAAAATAAATTCTTTTTTATCATTCACAAATGGACCATTTCTCGATCTTTCTGTTTGTGTTTCCAGGTCACTGGGGAGAAGTTATATGACTGGGGATTACGAGGGTACATAGTTGTAGAAGATTTGTGGAAGCAAAATTTTCAGAAGGTAAGAAGCATTTTCATTATCTTCTTTTTGGTTTAAATTTAAATACATGGTTCTCAGGTTTTGTAAAATACTTTAATCACCTTATTCCTTTAATTCATACCTCTCTGTGACTCCAATTCCCACTGCTCCAGATCCCTCTTTTGGCCTGTGTGAGTGCCAAGCAGACAAGTGGTAAGCAGGCATACATGTAGGGAAATACCCATACACAAAAAATAAAAGTTCAATAAGTAGTTCCTTATTGGTTCACATTTCTGTTTTGTCTGTTATACCTCTGCCTTCTTCAAAGTTAATGGGAACTTCATAGTGTTCCTCCATGTATTTACCCAGCAAGCATGCTTCTCCTGATGGCTATTTTCAACAAGAGGAAATACAATTGATGTTGAGTACATTGATAGTCTTAGACTTCAGAAATTACTTGGTAATGAAGTGCCTCTTTGCTGATGGCATGTTGTGACCGCTCCCCCCTCCAGCACCTTGCTGGATTTCTTGGTTTTCAGAGGTCTTTTGATTTTTCTTAACTACAGGCACTTTTTTTCTTAGCTATTTCATCAAATACTAATTATAACCAAATGGAAGGACAGCATGGTTCAATGCCATTTACAGTTGAGATTAAATGGAAAACAGAAAAAATATGGCTCAACTCTTAATTGATTACCTACTTATAGAGGGACTTCCTTTCTTATTTTTGTTTTTTATTTATTTGCCTTGTGCACACTAATCATACAGCAGAGGGTTTCTTTTAATTTACTACTACTACTATTATTATTTTATATGAGTATGAGTGTTTTGCCTGCATGTATATATGTGCACCACATGCATGCCTGGTGACCAGGGAAGCCAGAAGTGGGTGTTGGATCCCCTAGAGTTACACTCAGCTGTGAGCCTCCATGTGGGTGCTGGGAACAGAATCTAGTTCTCTGCTGTAGTAGCTCTTAACCTCTGAGCTCCATTCATTGTTTTTTAGTTGAGAGCAAAGAATTAAGCCATGTTAGAACAGGAATCTTTGGGGGCCCTGAAGCTGAGTATATTCTTTTCATTGAATATCAAATAATTAAGTATATATCAGATAATTCATGATATAGTAAAGGGGGATGAAGTATATAACTGAAACACAAAATAAACCATAAATGCCAGAAGAAAAGTACAGACAAAAGCAAGAGAACCAGGGGATACTTCATTAAAGGGGACTTATTTTTTACTTAGTTACAAGTTGGTTTTGTTGGTTTGGTTTTTCAAGATAGGGTTTCTCTGTAGCCCTAGCTGTCCTGGAGCTCACTATGTAGACCAGGCTGGCCTGGAACTCAGAGATCTATCTACCTGCCTCTGCCTCCCCAGTTCTGGGATTAAAGGCATGTGCTACCACTACCTAGCTGGAAGTTTTCAAATTATGTGTAATTACTAGTCTCAGTTAAGTATCTTCTTATTTTGGATTTTTGTACTCTAATGATAGATATAGTACATATTTTTGGTTGTGTATAGTCAAAGGAATTAATGGACATTATGTTTAAAACAGGAACCTAAATCTTAAATGCAGACTGGAAAGATAACTATGTTGTCTTACCATCTTTTAATATATGCATTTTATTCATACACACACACACACACACACACACACATTCTTTTATGGAACCACTTGAAAGTTCTAGCTATTCATTACACTTTCCATACATCATATATAATTCAGTATGTATTCCCAAGGAACAAGAAGGTTCAATTATATATAAATATCAGTGATAATATCACACCCAGGAAAACTCTTTCACGGTTGATTGTAATAATAATTAATACATATCCATACTCAGATTTCTCTAATTTCCCCTACTAAACAGCTTTTAACCTTTTACAACCATCTAAAAACCTCTTTTATAGCTAAGTGAATTATTAAAAGGCAAACACTTGTAAATCATGATCTAAGATGAAAACTAGAATCACCAGCTTCCCACTTAACTCTCCCTGTAGCTAATCTGAGCCACAGCCCTCTCCACCTCTTTAAATGTAGCTGCTATCCTGGATTTTATTGTAATAGCTTCCTCATGTTGTTTTTGAGATGGTCTTACTGAATAACTCAGGTGGCCCTAACTTTTGGTGACCTTCCTACCTCAGTCTCATCAGTGCTGGGATTATAGGTATGAGCCATGATGCCTGCCTACCTTTCTTTATGGTTTTATCAAAGACATGTACAATCATGTCATTTTTTTTTTACTTCTATCTCTTTTTTTTATTTTTCATCTTAAGATTCTTAATTTACAAGTTCTTTTTTGTCTTTTTATTTTGTGTTATTTTTATTTGTTGAAAGAATCTGGTGCATTTGGCTAATGGCATTTCTAACAGGTATCTTGCTGATTGCATACATAGTTACCAGTTCTCTGTAGTGTCTGCAGAAGGACAAGCTAATTCAAAGGCTTCTTGGTTTGCTTCATATTTGATCCTTTGATAAGCTCTGTATGGGCACATACGTCTATTTTTGTTGTTGTTGTTGTTGTTGTTGTTTTTGTGAGGAGAGTCTTGCTGGGCAGTCCAGGGTAGCTTTGAAGTTAGGATCTTCTGCTTCATTCTTAGGAGTGCTGGGATTAAAGATGCTCACCAACAAGTGTGGCTGTTGTCTTTTGTTGATAGCCAGAAATTCTTTACACAGTTGACTTGCTGATCTTCCCTATAATTCTTTTATTTTAGAAATTTAATAAGAGCATGGGTATTTGATTGTTAATCTGAAACCTTTTCAGAAACCAGCCTCAGCTCTGAGAATCACAGGTAGAGGCTAATTCCAAGTATCAGGCCTTAGAGTCGCAGATAGCTCTTTTTAAAGAAGGTCTTACTTTCTAATCTGGCGGGTCTGGAACATGTGATTGTCTTTGTGGCTCAGCTTCCCACTTTTGGGATTATATGTGTGACTACCACTGGCTCTTCTAGAGTTCCCTTATAATTTGCTGAATACAACCATCTTCCCAGTAAATGTCAGTTTTGCTTTTCATAGGTTTTTAAAATCTGCAACAAGTTACTTTCAACTGAGTGTTATAGGCCAAAGATAATTATTATTTGAAAGTCAGAAAAGCATAGGAATACAAACTTTTCTCAACATGAAAACTGAGTAGAGCAGAACTTCTCAAGCTGAGCTTTACTTTTGAGTCTGGCCTTTGCTAGCTCAGCAGGAGAACCAAGGGGAATAGCAGCCACCACCCTGAGTACACATTGCTCTTTCTCCATTCTAGATTTCTTAGCTCTCCAAACCCAAGCTTAGTTGAGAGTAACTTATGTGTTCTTAAAGGATTTACCAGTCATAGGAGTTCATATACCATGTGGTTCCACTTTATGTGAGATATATGGAATTACCAAGCTCATAGAAGCAAAAATTGACTGGTGGTGGTTGCCAGGGGCTGGAGGAGGGGGAGATGGGGAGTTGCTAAGTGATGGTAGAAAGTTTCAAAAAAGATGAATAAGTTCTGAAGGTCTGCTTTTCAACCTTAAAAAAAAAAGAAAAATCATTACCTAGTTCCTTTATTTCTAATAGTCTTATATAAGAGAAATGACATATTCAGAACAATTTTAGCTTCATAGAAAATCTAACACATGGTCCTTACTTTCTTTTAATTTTATATGGCAGGCACAGTAAATGACCTACCCTCTTAACAAATATGTACTGTTATGTCATGCTGGCTGCATGAAGGCTAGATAAGTGTTCTACCACTAAGGAATACTCTTGGCTCTTAACATATTTTGAAGTTTACAATATAATATTGTTTTCTTTTTCTCTGGAACAAATAAATATACTCAAGCTGAAGACTATACAGATTGATTATCTTTGCACAGTAGGTCAGAAGTACAGTAGGAAATCAACATGTCAGCAGGGCTGAGCCCCTTGAACAGTTTCCTGTTCACTTAGGTTGTTGACAGAATTTACTTCCTGCTGTCATAAACCAAGGCCTGTTTTGCTGGTGAGCAAGTGAGGCTGACCTTTTCCTTTGTCTTTAAAACCAGCAATACAGGTCTTCTTTTTTAAGTCTCTTCTTTCTGACCCCCTTGTTTTGTCTTCTTCTTAGTCTCTATTACTTCTTCAACTGGGCCCATTCACACAATCCAAGGTAATTCTGGCCCATGCTTCATCTGGTACAGTTTCAGCTTCTCAGGCACAGACATCTTTTTTTATGCAAAAATATCTCAATTTTTATTTTTAAGGATAATTGTCATTAATACAGGAAGAACTGATATAAAAATCAGAAAACATTAGCATTCAATAAACAAAAACTTGAACTAAGGCTGATCAGGAACCTATGCTTGGCATTGGAAGAAGGATATCTGCTAGTCTTCTTAAACAATTGCTATAAAGTAAAAAAAAGTTCTAACAGGACTACAGTGCACTGGCCAGTGGTCGAGGCTTTCTCGGTAACAGTTTATTCATGCAGGCGCTGTTTGCAAAAGAACTCAAAATAAACCCATTCCCATCTCAAGAAAGCAAGTGACAGAGCAGTAACAGCACCAGTATCATCGCAAGGAATGGTGCTAGTGACAGAGCAGTAATAGCATCAGCATCATCGCAGGGAGTGGTGTTAGGAGGAGGAGGTCTGCAGTTTCTCACTTTGGATTCTCTTAAATCTCTAAGAATATGGTAAAAAAAAACCAAACAAATAAAAGAAAAGCCACATGGAGATCTTCTCACCCCTTTAATAATGTAGAAGGGAAGAAACAAAACGGGTTGTCATTAAAGCCTTAAACACTAAGATATACTATTATTAGTCAAAAAAAAAGTCAAAATCCTGGAGAAAATTACAGTAAGCACAATAAAGCAGATGCAGAAAACATAACCAAATACATTTTCTGTCATTTACAGAATCTAGGGTCAACATTTTAAGTGGGAAGGGAACTCTGTGGGAGGAAAAAGAGAACCGGGAGGAGGTGGGGGCAAGGGTAACGGGTGGATACAACCAAAGCATGTCATACAGATACATCATTCACATTAAAGAAAATGAAACTCATTACCTCATACAATATACTCTAATAAAAAAGACAAAATCTATGAACTTGAATGCATTTTACTATGTCAAATACTGAGTCAATGCTGATACTAATGGTTAATAAGCTACAAAACATTAAAAATATAAAATATAGTCAGTCCTAGAACTTGAAAACTCATTCCTTCTTTCTTTAATGATTCCATATACATAAATTCCTAAAAACAAGACTAATTGTTGGCACACCAGTGAATCATGAAAACATGATGCTTTTTATCAAAATGAAGGGAAGAAATTTCAACTGAGGCTAAGGATATTAAATTCTTACCAAACTATCTTTTTCAGTTCTTTCCGCTCCATGTTACATAATTTTTTTTTTTTTAAAGGAAATAAGGGCAGCTAGACTCAGAGTTTCAGCCCACTGTCATGAAACGCCTGCTGTCTCCATGCTAGGGAGCACCAGGATCTAGGTGCTCTACTGGAAAGCGTCCTCCCTCTGAGGAGGGGCTTTCACCTCTACCTTTCACTTCTTTTTAAAAAGGCCTGAAGCTGTTCCCTTTACCTGTCACAGCCTAACCACCACCTTTCTTCCTTTACCCATTTTCCAGGACACGGGGTGAGTTTTTGCCCTGGCATTTTACCCCTTTTATGTGGCTTCTTTGTGCACCTTCATGTGCTGCCTCAGATGGGAGCTCTGGCTGAAGCACTTGTCACACTACTCACACTGGTAGGGCTTCTCTCATGAGGTGGGAACTCTGGCTAAAGCACCGGCCACACTCATCAGGGCTTCTCACTGGTGTGAATCCTCTGGTGCTGGATAAGATTGGAGCTCTGTTTAAACCTCTCTCCACACTCGTCACACCTATAGGGCTTCCTACCCCCCTCCTGCCCCTGTGAATCCGCCGATGCTGAATGAGGTTAGAACTCTGAAAGAAACTTTACCCACAATCGCCACATTTATGGGATTTCTTCCCTGTATGGATCTTCTTATGCTGAAAAAGAGTGGAGCTGTGACTGAAACTCTTAGAACATTTAGTACATTTGTAAGGCTTCTCATCCACGTTTCTTCTCCGTCGACTTAAGCCTGAGTCTAAGCGAATGGCCAACCCCCATTTCTGTCGCTGGCGGGCTGTCATGTGCTTGCTCTCATAGGTTTTTCCTTGGCTTGCACTTTGAGAAATACCCCCGTTAGGCTTTCCTAACCTCGTGGTGAGTAGCCAAATGTATTGTCAAGAGATTCTACTGTCTTCTGAACTTCTGAACTAAGGTCTCATATCCTAGATTAATGCAACTCAGAATTTTTTTCGCGCAGGCCACCATGGTGCTCGCCTCGCACCTCGCCCGCCGGAAGTAGGTACAGACATCTTTGGGAGCTACTATTCTGCCTATCACATTCTAGTGAACTGGTATTTCGTTGGGTTCTTTAACAAGTCATCGGACTGCACCTACTTATTTTATACTTTTACATTGTTTTCTTACATTTGCATATAAAATAATGTTATCTGTTCTGGTATTTCCATACATGTTTTTTCTCTCTCCTTTCTCACACCTCTCTCCCATCCCCTAGCTCCTCTTTTAGCCTTTTTTTCTTTAATATCAGATATTTTTTAGTACCTTCTCCCTTTTCTCTTAAGATCTCTTCTTCACCTCTCGTGGTTCACTTTCTAGTTTCATACCTATACCCCACCGGAGTAGGCTAGGCTGGCAGGCCTCTGAGCTACCTCCCCACTTCTGAGATAACAAGCACACACTACTATGCCTGTATTTTTTTTTTAAATATGGGAATTGGGAATCAACCTCACAAATTCATGCCTGCACAGTAAACTGTGTCTAGACCTAGGACTCTCACATTTCAGGAGAATGCAATTCTTCCACTGTTTGGCTGGCTGCACTAGTTACTTATTACTGAGATCAAGTACCTGATGAGGGGCACCTTAAGGGAGGGAGGGTTTATTTTGGATTTTGGTTTGAAGGTATAGTCCATCATGGTAGAAAGGCATGGTGATGGAAATGGCTATCAGTTATGGCTTCTCATTTCCTCACAACTCAACAGAACAGGAAGCAGAAAGCAGGGAATGTTGGTGGCCCACTCATTTTCTGCTTTATATTTAATCTGGGTCCTGAGACCATGACCATGGGATGGTGCTACCCACACTCAGGGTAGGTCTTCCTTCCTCAGTTAAACCTCTCTGAAAACACTCCTATGTGATTCCAAATCCAGTTAAGTTGACAATAAAGATTAACCATTACACTGGCAACCCCCTTTACATAACAGTGCATAGTTATTAGGAACCGATGTTTTGATTTTTTTAAAGTTTTTATTTATTTATTTATTTTTATTTTATGTGTATGAGTACACTGTAGCTGTACAGATGACCGTGAGCCATCACATGGCTGCTGGGAACTGAACTCAGGATGGCACCACTCGCTCCGGCCCACTTGCTCCGGCGTAAGACACTGTAGCTGTCTTCAGATGCGCTAGAAGAAGGCGTCAGATCTCATTACGGGTGGTTGTGAGCCACCATGTGGTTGCTGGGATCCGAACTCAGGACCTATGGAAGATAGCAATCGGTGCTCTTACCCGCTGAGCCATCTCGCCAGCCTGATGTTTTGATTTTTTGAAAATGGTTTTAGTTGTGCTAACAAATTATTTGTGCTCATAGACATGGTAAGGATATGTTGAAAAAATGCATTAAAATTAGATTATAGGGAAAATTATTATTATTTTTTTTAGAAAACTTTCTGTAAAAATGCAAACAGATTTTTGGCCTGTGAGAATGTTGTTTCCTTTGAGATTATGATGCTTTGCTGTCTCAAGACAGCTTTGTAATGTGGTCGTGAGTGAGTGGGTCCAGTATTTTTTTAGTGACATATTGGTTCTGATTTGTTTTGCTATACGTAATATGTATCTAAATATGGCCATATTCTTGGCAACAGAGCTGGTTTTCTCAATCAGTTCAATGGAATGCTTTGCCTGCCGAGTTTCTTCATCTGAATGATTTTTTTTTTTGAAAAGCTTGTACATTTGGCATCTTATATATTTTTGAGGTTGAGAGACAGGTAGATATAGACAGCAGAATATCTAAGAATATCATTAGATAGACTTGGCAATTAGTAAGTTAATTGAAATGTAAATGCATTTAGGTAGGACGTCACATTGCTTTTATGGCAGACTCAGTAGTCAGCTATGGTTATCTTAATTTCATAACCTTCCTTTTATGTCTTTTTTTTTTTAATGAATCAGTCACCTGAACTTCTTTTTTTGAGACTGTGTATGTTGACCAGACTGGCCATAAGCTCACAGTCTTCCTTCTACCTCTCAAGTGCTTAGATTAGAGGTTTGTAATACCATGCTTGGTCCTAGTCCTCATTAGATTCCTCATTTCTACGTTATTTCATTTGTTTATTCACCAAACATTTGAATGCTGTGTGGTAGGAGGTTCCATAGCTCACAAGGATTACGAGACTTAAAAGGTTAATGAAAGACTCAAACATGAAGGAAATAATTCAAATCAGAAGGAAGATGGGAATAGTGAAAGTGAATCAAGGTTCTAATATAATTTTGAGAAAAGGATTAATGAGTGTTTTGCCGGGCAAAAATTGGGGTTGACTATTCTAGGACAAGGCGTACATTTTTACCTACATGATGTCTCACAAAGCAGCTTGGCAAACCTGAGTAACAGCAGAAAGGCCCAATGGGCTGAGGTGAGGTATGTGTTCACATGTGTGTACATTTGGGGCAGGACTGGGGTGAGGAGCGACCTTTCTGGAAAGGAGTAGCACTAGTACTGGGTCTTGTAGAGTTCCATCAGCCAGGCTTCTGCATTTTATGTTGAACCACCAAGCAATGCATATATATGGTCTTGTTCCCCAGAACTCTCATCATAAAGTGATGTGATATGCAGATAGGGTGGCCATGTAATTATATTATCATCCAAACTAGGATCCTCTTGTGAGTAAGACAGAGCAGAGTTAATTATGCTTGCATAATAGGAATGAAGTAATACATAGAAAATGGTTCTGAACCACTCCAATAGACTTTATTTACATTTGTCTGGAAGCCTTGCTGAGTAGTAACAGTCAGTCACATGTTCTTGCTTTCTTATACCCTCTTCCCATGAGTGCCGATGAGAGAGAGGCCACCCAGGACCCCTGCACCAAGTGTAGTCCACAGAAGCACATCTCATGGCCTGTCCAGCTGCAACTTAGAGTTCTTCAGACTGCCAGTTCATGAATTTGGATCTTTGATATCCAAGGAGATCTTAATAGAATTTCAGAATTTAAGTCTTAAAAACATACAGGAAAGGAAAGCCTTGACACATGAATTTTCCTTACTGGAAACGGTTCTGCACTTCTTCTCCTGGATGACATGATCTAATTATATGTTTCCCAAGGGTGGCCAGGCAAAATTGGTGTGGTCCAATTTAAACCTCTTTGAGAGTGTACGTTTAATGATTTGGCCCTTGGGGATAATGCAAGAAGCTTTCTTATGTCTGTCAAGCCCTCTACAGCAGTGATAGTGGCATGCAGTAATAAATCTAACTTCTAGGAACTAAGAAGTCTTTTCACTATTGATTTTATTTTGTTTTTATGGAATCAACTGTTTGGCTGAATCTATAAAATAATAATTACTGTAACTTTTCTTTCTGTTCCCTGTGCCCAAGTTACTTTCCACAACAGGACACTGAAGGAAACTAATTCTTTCAGCTTACTGAGAAATGGGTCATCCTTTTTTATTACCAACTTTAACATCTCTTAACTGCAACCCCAGCTAAGAAGTTAGTATCTCCCAGGCCTTTCTTTGACACCCTACTTCAATAAAATGGCTTGACCATCTCTCAAGAACATAATAATATTTCATCTTTCTATTCTGCCAAGTACTGAAGACACTTTGAAATGTTTCACTGTTTCTTTTCAACTTGTATTAAAACTCTCAATTTTGTTTTACAAGCCAGGAATTGTGAAGAATTCCCCTGGAAATAAATAGAAAACTCCATACTGTGCCCATTTTAATCAGGTAAAGAATAAAAACAACAACAACAACAACAACAAACTCTGTTTATTTTCAGCATTGTTCATGCTAGCTGAAATAATTTATCGTTAATTAGCTAATTAGAGCATTTTCATCTTGATGTGGAAACATAAGGCTCATATTTATTGTCTTTAATATCTGGCTTTATGTGCTATGGCTTATTTAATTGTTTGTGTTTCTTTCTTAGAAATACCAGGTTTTTTAGATAAGCTAGAACCAGACAGGTTAGAAACTCAATGTATTTTTTGTTTTGGTCTTATGTTCAATGTACTATTACTCTTCATCTGTTTGCTTAATATTTATTTACATCTGCTAAGTACAAAAACATTAATTAACTACTATTTTGTATATAGATTAAAATTATGTAATAGATCTTATGATTTCCTGTTAATTAGCAAATTATATAGAATTAAATATTAACCTAGATATTCAGCTGTGTGAAAGTAGTTTAGTTATGATATATTTATAAATATATAATATCAGTATATACAAAGAGGATTATTATTGTTTTAGTCATACTTAATTGCATGGGAGCATGTACAAATTCCTTTTTTTGTGGTACTGGGATTGAACCCAGGGCTTCATATATGCTAGGCAAGCACATTATCTACCTCTGAGCTATCCCCATAGCCCTTACTTCCCTTTTTATTTTCTAGATTCTTTTTTTGTAAAGTTGCCTGGACTGGCCTTATATTTTCTATCTTTCAGCTTCAGCTTCTGAGTAGCTAGGATGAGAGGCCTAGAGCCACCATTATTAAGCAGAGAAGAAAGGCAATATGATATTTTGTTAGACCAGGAGGTATAATAGAAAATTTAAATGTGAATTTTTATTTGTAACTTTATATTTTTTCACATTTCTGCAATGAATATGAGTTTTCTTTTATGCTCTGTGTCTGTGTGTGTGTGTTTGTGTGTGTGTGTATGTGTGGCACTGGGAAACCCAAGGCTTCACACATGTCCGGCAAGTATTCTACCAGTTAATTACAACTCCAGCCTATCTTAAAAAGTTGTGTATCACAGGTACGATTTAAAATTCACAAAACTCTTCAGTTCGAGGCTTGTCTTTCTCAACTATCTCCATGTTTTTAGAGAGTCAGAGAATCATATCATTTGGAATTTGAGACTGTCCAGTGCAACCCCCAGCCTCTAGTAGAATCCCCCGATCCTCTTCTTGTCACCTCATTTAATTAGGAAACACCCACAGGGCAGCTGTTTTTTGGCAGTTTGGATATTTTTTGGAAGCTTTTGCTTATAGTAACTAAAAGGTATTTTCTTGTGATTCCTAGGGTTGTCCTAATTCTGGTTGATGGGTCACAGAGAGCAAATCCAGTTCTACTTCGACACTTATACTAATGCAAAGCCAGTAGTTTTCTGCTGTTATACAAATAATTTAATAACTGACAACAAGATCTTGTTAAAAGGAGAGGCCCAGGCTCCACCCCAGGATCAACATTTCTGGGGATATAGCAACAGAAGGGAGACTTGAAAGTGAACTTCCAGAGAGCCATACAAGTCCTTTAGAGACTTTACATAGAATGTGTTTGTATTTCTCTATAGGGGTGAGACTTAACAAAGAGAGTAGGTATCCATTTCAGTGTTGATAGATATTCTAGACCAGGTTTCAACTTACTGTATATACAACCTTGATTTTTAGTCCTGAATTTTTAGAACTTTATTAAGAGGTGTAGTTTTTAATTATTAAAAGCAATAGGGGGCTAGGTATGCTTGCCATGTAAGCAGGAGGACCAGAATTTGGATTCACAGCACCTATGTAAAAAGCTACGTATGGTGGCACGTGCCTATAGCCCCAGCACTGGGGAGGAGGAGATGGATAGATTCTTAAAGGATTTTGACTGGTTAATCTATCCAAATCAGTGAGCTCCAAGTTTATTGAGTGACCCTGTCTCAAAATTAAGGTAGACAATGATTCAGGAAGATAGCCAAGGTCAACGTCTGGTCAATAGGTACATGTGCACCTGCATGCACACATGCGTGAACACATAATACACGCATACATACATATATACATCCTATGCACAAATAAAAACAGTGTATGCTGGTTGTAGCTATCTTTTTGGAAGGTAGGGATAGAACCTGGGGCTTTACACATGGTAGACAAGCACTCTATCTTTGACTATACCTCAGCCCTAACTAAACATTTTAAAAAAAACTTGCCTGCTCATCCTTTCCCAGAGATAGTTTCTGTTCCTCATTTCATATATTAGACTTTTTAGTATCTATATATTTAAATAGATAGTACACATTTGCATATTCTTGATTTTTTTTTGACAAAATGAGATCATTTTCTTTATGTCATTTTACAGGTACACAGTAATTTCCATGAAGATATGTATAATTTTATCATCATCCCAAAAGAAACTAACAGTAATTCCTTAATACCCTCTAATAATAGTGTACAGATTTTCCTGTTTGTCTCAGCAATACCTTTATTGTTGTTTTTTGAGACATAGTCTTACTATGGTCCATGCAGGTCTTGGACTTGTGATCTTTCTGCCTCAGCTTCCTGACTGCTGGGGATATAGCCACAGTGGCCTGTCAGTAGTAACTTTGTAGTTGGTTTATTTGAACCAGGACTCAAACTGTCTCTCACATTTTAGTGAGTAAGCCTCTTAATTGTCTTTTAAATGTAGTATTTTCCTGTTCATTTATTCATTGAAAAACTTGGTGTTTTGGGTCTTCAATTTGCCATGGTGGTGTCTAAATTTATCCATGATAGTGTGAACTCCGTGTCTCCTTCATTCCTTCTTCTCCATATTTCCTGTATAGTGACAGTTAGATGTAAAGTTTGATCAGATTTAGCCTCCAGTTTTTGTTAAAATACCTCATCGATAGCACTGTTTAGGTGTGTTGAAGAAATGAATGAAGTTGTTTATTCAGCTTAATTTTCTGTGTATATTCTCTGTCTCTGATTTGTAGATCAATTTTGCCCTTTCTTTGTTTATGTAGTTAGTCCCTAGTCTATACTTTTACCATGGCTTATTTTAATTTTTTTATTTTTTAATTTATTCTCTTATATGTTACATCCCAACTGCAATTTTCCCTCCCTCTTCTCCTCCCAGATCCTGCCCCTAACTTCTCCCCCATCTACTCCTCCTCCATTTCTTTTTAGAAAAGGCCAGGCCTCCCAGGGATATCAGCCAAACATGGCACCTACTGTTGGGAGTCCCACAAGAAGAGAGAGCTACATATAGCCATAACATATATGCAGAAGGCCTAGGTCAGACACATGCAGGCTCCCTGATTTTCGGTTCAATCTCAGCAAGCCCCTGTGAGTTCAGGTTTGTTGATTCTGTGGGTTTTCTTGCTGTGTCCTTGACTCTTCTGGCTCCTACCATCTTTCTCCCCTTCTTTCACAGAATTCACTGAGTTCTGCCCAGTGGTTGGCTGTGGGTCTCTACCTCTGTTTCCATCAGTCCTGGATGAACTGCTCTGTACCATCGTTTACTTAATCCTTGTTAATATAGGTTGCTTCCAGTGTTTAACAAAACTGTAAATCTATTAAATTCTTAGAGAGGCAAAAAAGGTCAATAAACTGAGAGAGAACAATTAGCTAGTTGTTTGATTTTTTAAAATAATTTTTGATTTTCTATTAAAAGATCAAGTAAATAGTCAATCACTGGCTTCTAAGATATTGGGCTATATGCTCAGTGCTCGAGAACTTGCTTAACATGTGTGAGGCCCTACATTTAATTCCCAGCACACAAAAGTATGTATAAACTTCCAGTTGTGGAGCATGTTCATCAAATATGAAGGAAAAGACAATCTGGAGAAGACTAAGCTTGGCTTTGATGTGTGAGTTTGTGTGTTTCATTCCTGGAAGGAAGGACATGAGATAAAGGAAGGTGTGAGGAAAGGCATCCAGCTGTCTGAGGATGAAGTAATTACATTCTCCTCCTGCTGCTATATGGAAGTATGTCTTGGTCTTTAGAGGGCAAGAGGTCCATAATATTTACTGTACCAATTAGGCATGAACTTGGCATCATCCACCTACCTCAGTATGCTTGTTCTGTTGGAAGTCTGAATGTACTATAGATGGAACACATCCTCAGTTTTGGTTCACTCATCTGCAGCATCTGCAGTGTTCTCTAGCTTGTACTCTTTATGGCAATGAAATGGCAATGTAAAAACAATATATTGTTTATTCAAGTCTAAATAAATTTCAAAATGGATAATTTTAGAGCCCTTTTTATTTTCCTGGGTACAGTTAACTTACATTTTTCTTTCTTTCTTTTAGTTATAGGTACACATTGGAAACTCCAGACAGTAAATCAATATTTCTACAGACAAATGGCAGAATCAGTATTGGATATAGTAAACTGGCTTTCTTCAGGAAAAACAACACTAAGCCTTTTTGCTGTTTTGGGTGATGCCATATTACAGGCCAACTAATCTGCAATCTTTCACATGGAAATAATGTACAAGCCTTAGAACTCCTCATTCTTATATCACTATTTATGTATATAATTAAACTCCAGATTCCAACAAAGCTGGCCTGCTTTCTTTACTGATAGGAGTAACAGTTTAAGCAAGCGTCTCCAATGCTTATCCATATAGTTTATGTGTACATATGGCTATTGTGAGAGGCTCATTTCTCTCATGTATGTGTCTATTTTCATGCACACATATACAGTGTATGGTTGATGTGTGTGCACATGAGTGTATGTGCTAAAGACAATATTTTGATTTTTTAAGGGTTAGTTTTTATTTGCCTCACCTTGAGATCTTTTTGTTTGCTTGCTTGCTTATTTTCGAGGTTGTATTTTAATTACACCATTTCTTGCTTCCCTTTCCTCCCTCCAAACATGCATATATACCCCTCTCTGCTCTCTTTTACATGTATGGCCTCTTTGGCCATCAGTTGTTGTTGCATGCATGCAATATGTATCTCTTGTTCACTCTGTGCAATGTTACTTGTAGATGTTTTCAGGGCTGACATTATGGCACTGGATAACCAATTGTATGCTCTTCCCTGGCAGTATTTGCTCTTTAGGGCAACACCAGTTGGCAGTCAGCAGACTGGACCCTACAACCCAGAAGTGAGGAGAGGAGCTTAGAGATGATGCCTCAGAAACCAATGAAGGAACAAGACTCAACTGTGGTGGTTTGAATGAGAGTGGCCCCATTGGGTTATATGTTTAAATGCTTAGTCCCCAGTTAATGGAACTGTTTGGGAAAAATTAAGAGGTGCGGCCTTGTTGGAGGAGGTGTGTCACTGGGGGTGGGCTTTGAGGTTTCGAAAGCCTATGCCAGGCTGTCTTGTTTACTTTCTCTGCCTGTGGATCAGGATGTAAAGCTCTTAACTACTGCTCTGGTGCCATTCTTGTCTGTTTCAGTTCCTTCTCCAGCACCATGTCTGCCTGCACACTGCCGTGCTTCCCACCTTGATGATAAAGGACTAAGCCTCTGAACAGTAAGACAGCCCCTCGGTTAAATGCTTTCTCTTATAGGTTTGCCTTGGTCTTAATATCTCTTCACAGCAATAGAACAGTAACTAAGACACTAACATATTCAGAAACCAGTAACAATGACCTCTATCGTGTCCTTTGCCTCCCAGTTTTTATAGGTCTTCCAGTTCTTGAATGCCAGGGAGAAATGCATAATGAAGTGGTGTATGTTCATGCCTGGTGGGGCACTGAATGATGCTGCTATGTATACTGGCTCCCTGTCTGTGGCTTCCCCTTTTGTGGTTCCTCAGTGCCCAGCTCACGGAACTCTGAATTTTTAGGGTGAATGCAACAAGTAAGAACCTCCTTTGACTTGTCAGCCAGCCCAGAAGGTTGGCAAGTATACAGCATGTGAAAAGGAATGTACAATTTCCAAATTTCAATCAGATCTCAAAACTAATGCTTTTGTATTACTGTATTGTCAGCGTAGTTCCTAATTGTTGACTTTCTGCATTTGATAGCAATTGGAAAGACAGTAACACACAAATAGACATATACTTATTAAATTAATATTGAATACTTTTAATAGAGCCAAGTGACAGGAACTGTTCTGGCATTGTTACCATGAGAAGATTTGACTCTGTAAGAATTCCCCTAGCCACCTAGAAGCCTTTTGTTTTTTTTCTATGCCAAAGTACTTTTGTATTACTGGACTATACATTACTAATAGTCTGCAAGTACTTAAGCTATGCCAATATTACAACAATGTTTTTGTTATTTTAGGCTTTCTTCATTTGGCTTGTTGTGTCACTTCTGCTGAATAGATTCCACGAGTTTCTTCATTGAGATTACTTGATTTACATACACCTCAGCATGCTTTGCTGATTATTTAACAATAGATACCTGAGTGTCTCCTAACTGTAAGGTATGACTTTCCCTTGCTACCTTTTCAGTCATGACTAAAAGTTGCTTTAAGACTTACCTTCTCTGTGAGGATTGGGTATTACAGGGATGTTTCCTGGTAGAACTGCAGAGAAGTTACCTCTCAAGCAGGATAGATCACATACTTTACACAGATGCAAGTGCCAAGAGCAAATACATGTCAGTCCATATGTGTGTATTGATGTGTGTTACTTATAAGGGAGGTCACCTGTCAGGACATACATGTTCACATGTGTGCAGACACATGTCTTGGCAAATGTATGTGTTTATTACATGTATTCAGTTCTAAGCATGGTCACATCCAGCATTATGTACATTTTGATACCTACGAAGTTCTGAGCCTGATCATGTTGCACATATGTGCATGTTGACACAGGGATATTCCAAATTTGGTCACATTTTGTCACATATGTACATTTTAACATGTGTGTAAGTTCTAAGTGATCACATATTGACAGATATGAATGTGCTGGCAGGTGTCTAACTTCTGAGAGGTCATATGACATTTATGTGCATGTTTCCACATGTGCAGTTCTGAGTATGGTCACATGTCTGTGCAAAGTTGTGTGTTTACAAGCATTAAGTTCTCAGAAGATTCACATGCATGTATATACATTCACCTGTGTGCAGTTCCCAGTGTGATACATATTGGCACATATGCGCATGCTTACATGCACACAAGTTACAAGTGTGGTTACATGTTAGTACATATTCATGTGTTCACATATGTATATTTCCTGAATATGGTCATGTCAGCACATATATACATGTTCATGCATATGTGTGTTCTTTTCCAGCACAGTCACATGTTTGTGATATATGTATGTTCGCTTGTGCACAGTTCCAAATGTGGCCATATGTCAATATATATGTGCATGTTTACAATCATGTAATTCTCAAGCTCAATTATATATTGTTTTTTATATACATGTTCACTTGTGTGGTGTTCTGGTTTTTTTTTATTATTTTGTCTTTTGTTTGTCTTTTTTGAGATAGTTTCTCCATGTAGTTCTGGCTATTCTGGGAACTCTCTCTGTAGACCAGAGGTAGACTTCTGCCTTCTGAGTACTGGGAATACAGCTGTGTACTACCATGCCTGGCATGTTGTGTGCAGTTCTGGATGGTGGGAATATGCTGGGGTATTTGTGAGTGTTCATGTACAGGCAGCATGAACATGGTTACATGTTAGTACATATTAGCACATATGTGGTATTCACACATGTACAATTCCTGAGCAAGGTAACATGCAAGTGCATATGATTACATCACTTATGTAGTTCATATATCTGCAGTTCCCAAGCATGGCCACATGGTGGTGCATTGTGCAATCACACATATGCAGTTCCTGAGTAGGGTCATATGTTGGCACATATGTGTATGTTCACATGCATGAAAATTCTGAGCCTGGACATATGTTGGTATATATGCATATGGTCACATGTGTAGTTCTGAGCATGAGTGGTCATATGTTAGTGCATATGTGTGTGTTTACATGTTTACTATTCCTGATCATGGGACTATGTTGATGTATATACAGATGTTCACACATGTCACATGTGGGTGTATATACAATGTTCACATGTGTACAGTCCCCAAAAGCAGTCACATATTAGCACATGTGTAGTTCCTGAGTGTTGGACATATATTGGTATATATTTGCTTGTTTACCTAAATGCAGTCGTATATGAGAACATGTCAGTGTATAGGCATGTTTTCATATATGTGCATTTCCTGACAATGTTTATATGTTGGCATATATGCACGTATTCAGATGTGTGCAGTTTTTGGGTTTGCTGGCTAGTTTTTAGTCAACTTGGCATAGCTATAGTTATTTGAGAGGAGGGAACCTCGATTAAGAAAATGCTTCCATAAGATCAGGCTGTAGTGAAACCTGTAGTGCATTCTCTTAATTAATAATCAATGGGGAGAGCACAGGCATTTGTGGGTGGGGGCCATCCCTTAGCAGGTGGTCCCAGGTTCTATGAGAAAGCAGGCTAAGCAAGCCATGAGGAGCATACCAGCAAGGATCACTTCTCTATGGCTTCTGCATCAGCTCCTGCCTCCAACTTCCCATCCTGTTTGAGTTCCTGCCTTGCCTCTCCTGAAAGGACATATAAGTAAGCCAAATCAACCCTTTCCTCCCCAAGTTGCTTTTGGTTATGGTGTTTCATCACAGCAGTAGAAAAACTAATTAAGACACTGGCTATAGTTTTATATATTGGCACATATATGCATGTACTATGCAGTAAGGTCAGACATCAGTGCATATATGCTTGTTTACATGCATGCAGTCTCATACATGGTCACATGTCTATTTATATGTGCGTCGTCATGTATATGCAATTCCTGACCATGGTTATATGTTGGTATATAAGGGCATGTTCACATGTGGGCAGTTCTTCAGCATAGTTGCATGTCAACACATAATGCATGTTTTCTTTTTAAAGGCAGTAGTTGTAAAAAAAAATCTTTAAAACCTTTAAAAATGTTTGTATTTATATGCATATTCACATATAAAACATTTCTAAAGGGACAGAGGTAAGTCATGTTCTTAATTTTTGGAATAAGGAGTTTAGTATTACAAAGGAGGACAATTACTTAATAGGGAAGAAAACATTATCCTGAGTATGAGACATCTTCTCTTAAAGTGAATTTTTGTCCTCAATCAGTAGGGACCATGTTGTAGAACCAGAATTGAGATAAGAATCAAGGAGATAACACCTTTACCTGAATTGTATGATTATGTATGTCTTTTTTTTGTTTTATTTTAAAATTTAAAAATTCGTGTTTATTGCTCCACAGAAAGGTTTAAGACCATTGGTCATTTCTGTTTGTTCTCTTTACATGGTCACATTAATTAAATAGACCTCTTTATATTTTGTCATTATTTTGTCCTTTAAAATTTTAGTTTTACTATTAAGCCAACAGAAAGCTGGACCAAGTTAATAACTTTAGTTTGCATGATCACATTGATTTTTTTTAAAAAATATTTTTCTCTCATATAATACATTATGACCACACCTTCCCCTCCCTTCATTCCTCCCATTTTACCCCCTCCCTCTTCCCTCAGATCTATCCATCCATCCATCCATCCATCTCCTGTCATCCCGCATCCCCCACCTCTGTCTGTCCCCCCAAATGCAGGCCTCTCAGGAATACCAACAAGATACAATAAGACCAGGATAAAACTTTTCCAGGCTCAAACCCTCATATTAAGGCTAATCTAATAGGAGGGAAAGGGGCCCAAGAACAGGTAAAAGAGTCTGAGATAACCCCTGCCCTGCTCCTCCTGTTAGGTAGGAGTCCCACCAAACAGCAAGCTATATGACCATAACATATGTAGAGGACTTAGGTCAGATCCATACAGGCTCCATGATTGTTGCTTCAGTCTCTGTGAGCCCTATGAGTCCTGCTTAGGTGATTCTGTGGGCTGTGTTCTCCTGGTATCCTTGACCTCTCTGACTTCTACAGTTCTTCCTCACCTTCTTCGGTAGTTCCCAGAGCTCTGAGGGGAGGAGCCTTATGGAGGCCTCCAGCCTGGGCTGTCTGCCTAATGTTTGACTGTGGGTCTCTGTATTTGCTCCCAACAGCTCCCAGAGGAAGCCCCTCTGATGATGACTGGATAAGGCACCAATCTATGAATATAGCAGAAACATCATTAGGAATCCTTTCATTGATTTTTTTTTTCTTTTTTGGCCAGTCATGATTGGGAGCAGTTACTTATAAACAAATCTGGTACTGAGTAAATTATGTTATAAAATCACATGTAGACTATGTATGTATATTCATAACCATACATATAATATATTTTATATAACAGGATCTTAAACATTATTGTTTTGGGGATTACATTTCTTCCTTTTTTTTTCTGTCCTATTTCTGATCCAGTCCTTTCTTCATTTCTTCCCTCTCACCATAACTTCCAAAAACTGGTACATAGTTAATAAGTTCCTCAATTTCTTTGGGAGTTTTTTCCTACCTTAGTCCTTTGATGGCTGAAGATTGTGAGACATCTCTCTAGAAATCAAATGTTTTCATTTTCATGTTCCTTAGTACTGAGAAATGGAATGTAAATCCTTGTTCTTCACTGTCTCCTCCAAAATTTCCTGCAACACACATACACACACATGCACGCACACACATACACACACACACACATACACACACACACACACGTACACACACACGCACGCACACACATACACACACACACACACACACACGTACGCACACACGCCTACACGCATGCACGCACGCACTGGCCAGTCATGTAAATTTTTTATACCTTTGACCATGATAATCTGAAGCAGTCATTGAGTGCTTTCATTTAATACTTCTGCCTGACTTGATCACTCCATCCTACCCAAAAGATATATCCTAGTTTTATTTTTGTTTTGTGAGAAAATATCCTGACAGAAGCTAAGTAAAGCAGAGAAAGAGTTTACTCAGCTTACAATTCTAGGTTACAGTCCACTTGGCAGGAAAGTCACAGGGGCAGGAGCTTGAAACAGCTAGTTAGCTCCAACTTGATTGATTGCTTATGCTCAGCTTGATTTTTCCATGTAAATTAGTTCAGAACTATCTGAAATATACCACAGTAATCATGGCAATATCAACCAAGTTATAGATCTGAAGACATGAGACACAAAGAGGTTAAATGAACTTTTGAGTCAGAGCCTAAATGTGGTAAACCTGGAGAATAAAATTTTTGTCTTGCTTTAAAGACAAAATTTTTGTCTTTGTTTTGTTCCTTGTCCTCTTTAAAATATTTGCTTTGTTCCTTGTCCTCTTTAAAATATTTTCCTGTCTCTGCCTCCCAAGTGCTGGGGTCTCGAAAAACCAAAAATAAAATAAAATAAAATAAAATATTCTCTTCCACTCACTTCATTCCATTGATGGAGAAGTACCGGGAATGTGTTTAGATTCTTCCATATTCAAATCCATCATGTCATCTTGGTCTAAGTCAATATTATCTCCAGCCTGGGTTGATCTAGTAACATTTTTGAGACTGTATGCATTAATCCTTGCTGGTTTCACACTTGTTCTAAATGTTCCAGCCTTCCAAGAAATCCAAATGTATTTTTGAACAATCTTTCTTAAATCTTTCATCATGTCGTGTTCAAATATATTTTAATACATGGATATTTTTAAAGCTGTAGTATATAGGACATATCTGAAATAGCTAAGAATTGCTGTAAGGAGATTCACAAGTTATCCAGGTAACCCAGAACACCTTTTTTAACAATATATTCATCCATGTATCTTGGTCATTGTGAAAGTGCTACAATGAACATAGGAATTAAATGTTTTGTTTTTAAAGATTTATTTTTTTATTTTTATTTGTTTTATGTGTTTGAGTACACTGTAGCTGTACAGATGGCTGTGAGCCATCATGTGTGTGGCTGCTGGGAATTGAACTCCGGCCCAGCTCGCTCCTGCCTGCTCACTCTGGCGTAATTCACTGTAGCTGTCTTCTACCAGAAGAGGGCACCAGAAGAGGGTGTCAGATCTCATTACGGGTGGTTGTGAGCCACCATGTGGTTGCTGGGATTTGAACTCAGGACCTTTGAAAGAGCAGTCAGTGCTCTTACCCACTGAGCCATTTCGCCAGCCCCAGAATTAAATGTTTATCTGCAACATTGGTTGCATTTATTTTTGATACATGCCCAGAAGTGGTATTGATGGATTATAGGTTAGTTCTGTTTTTCATATTGTAAAGAAACTTTACAGTTCTTTATATAATAGCTAAATTAGCTTATACCATCTATAAAGTACAGCATTTGTATTCCATACAGATAAGCATGCTGTCTGCGATACTAATAGGGTAAGGCCTTTTTACAAAGTCATAAGGAAAAATGACTGTTCTTTTAAACTCATCACTGATATGGAAATTACATTTAGCATGGCAGGGTTGGATGGTGTGAACTATAATTTACCTTTAGTTTTTTTTTCTAATCTTATTTTACATTTTTTGTGGGGAGTGCATGTTACAGTTCATATGTGGATGTCAGAAAACAGTTCTTCTGTCATGTGTGTCATGGGGATTAAACTTGGGTCATCAGGCTTGTCAGCAGCACGTTCACCTGCCACCTCACAGGTCCTCAATTATTTTACAAACCACATTATGATGTATGAACTATCATTTTCTTTTCCTGTCCATTGTTAATTCATCTGTGCTGATAACAAAATAAGGTTTTACAAAGTCGAAACTAATATCACATATTAGTTGATAGAGAAATTCTTGTACCCCCAAGAGACTACTACAATTTAATTTGAAACTAAGAAATTCCATTAGTAAGATCAGAGAAGATCAGACATATAAATGGTGCATTACTCCAAGATGAATCTAACCTTGGGTAAAAACAACTTTCTAGAGAATATAGAAAGCATGAAGGTTTCAAAGGGTTAAATAACAGAGGGAATTTTTATCTCAAACGGAGGCGGGGAGGGAGAAATCAGATAAAAGGCTATGGCAGTGCATGTTTCCTGTTCTCCTTTGTTTTGTCTACAAGATATTTAGCTGCTTACATCTCAGAACACTGATAGTTGCTAATGTCTGGTACTTGCGGTTCCTGCTGAAAACACAAATAGAGCTTATTTTATTTTATTTTATTTTATTTTTCCCTTTTATTGAAAAGAGTTTCTTTTTTCACACAATGTATCCTGATTAGTTTCCCCTCCCTCTACTCCTCCTGGTTCCTTAGCAGCTCTAACCTGTCCAGATCTAATTCCTTTCTGTCTCTGATTAGAAGAGAATAGGCTTCTAAGAGATAATATTAAAATATAATAAGATAAAACAAACACACCACATTGGAATTTGAAAAGACAAACAGAAGGAAAAGAGCCCAAGAGAAGGCACAAAAATCAGACCCACCATGTGCACACTTAGGAATCCCATAAAAATCCAATTTGGTGGAATTGGAAGGCCTGGTGCAGACCTATGCAGGCCCTGTGCATGCTGCTTCAGTCTCTATGAGTTCAAATAAGATTGTTCTTGCTGATTTAGAGGGCCTTGTTCTCCTGGTATCCTCCATCCTCTCTGGCTCTTACGCTCTTTCTGCCTCCTTGGGCTTGTTCACAAGTACCTTTACCTGCTGAGCCATTTCACGGTTCTACAATTTTTATCCAAACCCCATAGTGATTTACAAACCATCATTTTCTGAGCTCTGATGGGAGGAATTTAATAGAGATATCCTATTAAGTGTTCTAGGTGCCTCTCTGTCTGTCTGTCTGTCTGTCTCCCTGCCTTTCTCTTTCTGTCTCTTTCTCTATGTCTCTGTCTCTCTCTGTCTGTGTTTCTGTCTGTCTATCATGTCTTTCTCTCTCTCCCTTCCCCCCCCCACCCCCTTTTAATGTCTGGCTATGGGTCTCTCTGTACTTGTGCCCTGCTATAGGAGGAGCTTCTCTAATGATGACTGAATGACACACTGATATATAAGTATAGCAGAATGTCATTAGGGGTCATTTTATTACTGTCCCCCCAGCTTATTTTTAGACAAGTAGTATTTGGTTTCACCCTAGTCCCTGGGCTATCTAGTATTTGGTTCTTGGTTACCTAGAAGTATCAGGTAAAGGTTCCATCCCATGGAGTGGGCTTTAAGTCAAATCAGATATTGTTTGGTTACTCCCACAAGCTTTGTGCCACCATTGTCCTAGCATAGGTTGCAGGCAGGACATCATTGTAATTAAATCAAAGGATTTATGGATGGGTTGCTGTTTATGTTTCTCTTTTGGGAGCCTGCAAAGTACTTTCCCATACCAAAGACACTAGAACAGGGGTGAAGGCTATATGTAGGCACCAGTAAGTAGTGCCTTGTTCAGTAAGTAGTGTGGATATGTGTCTTCAGCAATAAGGCCTTGCCATCAGTTTGTGGAGAACAACCTATTGTCTTAACAACCGCCTGGGTTGTTTGGGGATTCTTATGGGACTCCTTTGGCCAACAATTCAATTGGCTATAACCCACTCCTGGTACTGGAAGCTTCATTTGATGACTAGATAACCAGTTTGGACTCTGTCTCCTCCATTATTTGGCAGTTTCATTAAGATCACTTTCATATGTGTATATATTAAAAAGTTTCTACTGTATTTGGTTTCCATACTACTCCTCAATGTCCCTTAATTTGTCTCTTCCCATAGTCCTTCCCTCAATCCCCTCTCCCCTCTTGATCCTCCCAGTCCCCCCAACCCCCTGCACATCCATCCATAACTATCATATTTCACTTCCCCAGGGATAGCTGTTTCCTCTAGTCTCTTACTCTATACCTACCCTCTGTGGTTTTATAACTGTAGCTTGCTTATCATTGACTTAACAGCTAATATCCAGATATAAGTGAATGTATACCATGTTTGTCTTTCTGAGTCTGAGTAAGATACCTTACTCAGGTTGATTTTTCCCTAGTTCCATCCATTTGCCTGCAAATTTCATGTCATTGTTTTAACAGCTGAGTAGTACTCCATTGTGTAAATGTACCACATTTTCTGTATCCATTCCTCTGTTGAGAGACATC
>NC_045030.1:94970508-94971100 GCF_008632895.1 Mastomys coucha
GTGATCCTGTGATTCTGGGATCCTGTGACCCTGGGCTTGTTAGAGCATCTGGGAGTGGAGCTTCCTCTAGGTGTTTTGGGAATGACTGCAGAGTTTGTGCCCAAGGTCTGCTCAGGGCACTGGCTGGCCCAGACAGAAAGGAAGCAACCAGAGCCACTTGGCTAGCAGAGTTCCTGTGTGCCTGGGTTCTACTTATCCCAGTTACTCCCGGTGTTGGGACAGATGTTGTGTCCTCCTCACCTCTGATCCTGGGCGTGTTAGAGTGCCTAGGAGTGGAGCTTCCTCTGGGTGTTGTGGGACAGGACGGAACCTGAGCCACTGGGCTGGCGGAGTTCTTGTGTGCCTGGTCCCGCTGGTCCTAGTTACTCCTGGTGTTGGGGCAGATGTTGTGTCCTCCTCACCTCTGATCCTGGGCGTGTTAGAGTGCCCCGTATTGTTCTCTTACAAGCCACCTCCCAAGTAATTATCTAGGTTTCTTTTGGCTGTATAAATACTTTTGAAATATATAAGCTGTTCTGAAACTGTAGTATAGTGTAAAAACATCAAATAAACAATCCTACTAATAGAGAGGCTGAGATAAGAGAAGCAAGAT
>NC_045030.1:94971768-94976687 GCF_008632895.1 Mastomys coucha
AGTCTATTTGGAGTTCTGTAGGCTTCTTGTATGTTCATGGGCATCTCTTTCTTTAGGTTAGAGAAGTTGTCTTCTATAATTTTGATGAAGATATTTACTGACTCATTACATTGGGAATTTTTACTCTCTTCTATACCTATTATCTTCTCATTGTGTCCCGGATTTCCTGGATGTTCTGGGTTAGGAGCTTTTTGCTTTTTGCATTTTCTTTGACTGTTGTGTCAATGTTTTCTATGGTATCTTCTGCTTCTGAGATTCTCTCTTCTGTCTCTTGTATTCTGTTAGTGAAGCTTGCATCTATGACTCCTAATCTCTTTCCTCGGTTTTCTAACTCCAGAGTTGTCTCCCATTTGTGACTTCTTAATTATTTCTATTTCCATTTTTATATCTTTAATGGTTTTATTCATTTCCTTCACCTGTTTGTTTGTGCTTTCCTGTAATTCTTTAAGGGATTTTTGTGTTTCTTCGTTAAGGGCTTCTAGCTGTTTACCTGTGTTCTCCTGTATTTCTTTAAGGGAGTTATTTATGTCCTTCTTAATGTCCTCTATCATCATTATGAGAAGTGATTTTAGATCTGATCTTGCTTTTCTGGTATGATGGTGTGTCCAAGACTTGCTATGGTGAGAGAATTGGGTTCTGGTGATGCCCAGTAACCTTGGTTTCTGTTGCTTATGTTCTTATGTTATCTCTAGTGCTACCTGCCCTGGCTATATCTGATTGGAGCCTGTCCTTCCTGTGATCCTAGTTGTGTGATTGTGTCAGAACTCATCAGAGTCCAGCTGTCTCTGTTATCCTGTGATTCTGGGATCCTGCGATCCTGAGATCCTGGGTGTGTCAGAACTCTTGGGAGTCAAGCTGCCTCTGGGACCCTGACCCTGACCCAGAGCTTGGTGTGACCAAGCTCCTGTGATCCTGTGATCCTAGGTGTGTTATAGTGCCTGAGAGTAGAGCTTCCTCTGGGTATTGTGGGACTTGCTGCAGAGTTTGCACCCAAGGTTTGCTCAGGGGTCTGGCCCAGACAGACTGGAATGAACCCGTGCCACTGATCTAGTGGAATTCCTGCCTGCGTGGGTCCCACTGGTGCCAGTTACTCCCGGCGTTGGCACAGATGTTGTGTCCTCCTCACCTCTGATCATATGATCCTGGGCATATTAGAGCACCTGGGAGTGGAGCTTCCTCTGGGTGTTGTGCTACTGGCTGCAGAGTTTGCACCCAAGGACTGCTTAGGGCACTGGCCCAGACATACCAGAAGGAACCTGTGCCAATGGTCTGGCGGAGTTCCTGCCTGCCTGGGTCCTGCTGGTCACAGTTACTCCCGGTGTTGGCACAGATGTTGTGTACTCCTCACCTCTGATCTTATGATCCTGGGTGTGTTGAACATATATTTTTATTAATTTACATATAATCCAGCCTTAATAAAATACCTTATAGTAAAGATTTTTGAAAAGACACCATGATTCTTATTTTACCCAGGACACAACTGAAAAAAGTTTAAAAATATATATTTAGAATCTATTTTAGAAGGAAGTTCTTATCAAAATATATGTATATAACATTAATAAACTTCACAAAATATGACTCTCTAATGAGTGTTGTTTAATATAAACAATTAGCATTTTAAGGTTTTATGAAACATTTACTATAACCAAATGTATCATTTTAATGTTTTACTACCCAAATTCATAAGGTAGTATGTATTTATTAAGACTTTAAATATGTGATAATAATATTTAAATTTGTAAATCTGAATATGCATTTTAATTGATCACACCAAAAATATTTTTTGGGCATACAACAAAAATTAATTGAAAGAGACCTGAAGTGGCCATGGTTTGTTAAAAGTTTATTTGACACAAGAAACATGAAAACAACAAAAACTCCACAAAAGCATTTATAGACACACATGATACTACAAAGAAAGTTTCTGTTTCTTTATGACGTGAGAAAGGCTTAGTAAGTAACAAAAGTTTAAAAGGTAAAGTATGGCAATATTTTCTCTCCTTCTTTTCCTCTCTTTCTCTAACTAGCTGGGGTTGTTCTTGTTGTCATTTTGTTTTGTTTCCCTTTTTCTTTTCTTTTCTTTTTTTTTCTTTTAGTTGTGTACCAGGCTGTTTTATCAGAGGTAAGAAATTGGCTTAGGAGGTGGAGGTGTTATGGAATTTAGAGGTCACAATTGGTGCCAAGTCAGGCCTGGTTACTTTTCTTCAAGGCAATTAAAAGAGCCAAACTAAAAGTAGAACACAAAAAGGGAGATTTATTCAATGTAGTCAGATTGGGAAGAAGGACAAAGAGATACAGAAAATCGCTCAAGTCCATCTTTAGGGTCCCCAAATAAGATCAAGGTTTAAATAGAAGTCCAAGCATATTCACATCTAAGCAGTCCTGGGCAGTGTATAGTCACATCCACTTACCTGGGTTTTAGTCTCATCCTGTAAGGTGATCTGACAAGTTGTTAGAACTTTTTGAAAAAATCTCTTTCCTAAGACAAGCTCCCTCTTAGCTGGCACCCTGTCCTTCTGTCAGCATGAGATTTCTGGGGAAGTTTTCATATTTTTATGGTCTATATTTCAATAGCCTGATATCCAGATTGTATCTCTTTATATCTTTATTTTTGTCAGACCAGTTAAACATGAGATCAGGTTTTATGAAGACACTCCCCTGAAAAGTCCTGTGTTACTACAAAGGATCCAGTAGCAAACTATGGATGGGTCTAGGAAATGTCTATTTTTGATGTTCTTGACACTCAAATATTTAGTGGGTTTCATGTTAGAAAAAACAGAAGCCAAGGAACAAAGAACCCATGTTTAACAGGATCCATCAGACAAATGTCAAACAGGGGAACTCCCTAACAATTGAGGTGGGTCTCAGCATAAATCCTCAGGAATATTGGGGTGGGGACACAAACTAGCTTCATTTGTGTATCTTTTACAGCCTGAGGGGTTCCCCTAAGCTGTAGGGACCTCCACTCAGGAAGATTTTTGGCTTTAAGGTTGACAGGAATTTTAGGACTAGTTTGTATAATAAAGACACTTTAATGTAAGCATGAGTTAAAAGGGGAAAATGCTGCCCAAGAAGACCTCTAAGATACATGACATAAAGAAGCAAGGGCAGAGAAAGATGACTAGGGAGCTATTTTAGAGTTTATCTTTAGTTTTGATATAAACTCAAATCTTACTTTTTCGTACCTAATTTAACTTATGTAGGTTTTTGAAAAGCTCTTTACTATGAATTACCAGTTTCTATCAGTATTTCTTACACATTGTCTTCCATTTTTAACTAAAGCAGGCCGCCTGTTTGTGTTTATTGAAAATTTCATTACCTAGGACTTTGTTAAATGCATAAGATAAAATTAGTTTGGAGGTAGTAAATGTTTAGGTTATCTTTATTTAGTTCAGCCCTTTCATTTTTCCAAATAGTTGCAAATTAGTACTTATCATAAGCCAGCTAGAATACCAGATATGAGGGTTTAATCTTCAAATACTTCCTCCTTTGGGGGGTGGAGAAAGAGAGAGAGACAGAGGGGGGAAGGGGGAGAGGGAGATGGAGAGAGGGAGGGAGAGCACAAGAGGTTAATAAAAAACTTTGAGGTCACTTTAAGACAGAAGACTGCTATTCTGCTGTGTACTCTGCTCATTTGCTTAACCTGCCTTTAAGAGAACAATGTAACCACCAACCTTGTTTGCCTTGGATTTTCCATGTAATCAGCTTTTACAGTCTAAGATAATGTATAGCCCTAATGTTAAAATATGCAGTTTTTCCATGCCCCTGGCTCAGAGTAATTCATGTGTATTATTTGCTGAAAACAGCAAAAGTACAGGTTGAAAGCACATAATAAAACGAATATCTATAATGAAACAGCATTTGGATATAGATTGATAAATAACGATCCTTGTAATGCTGTTGTCTGGGTCTGTTGGACACTGTGACTTAATCTCTTGTGAAACACTTAAAAGTTTCTATAAAGTGCCCCTCTCCTTCCTCCTGAGTTGCTTCTGTGCCAGAGCTTCCTCCAAAATGCTGTCAGCTGATAGTAGCTGAGACATACAGTGAAGACGTCCCCTGCTTTACTATAATGTGTTGTTTCTGCCAAAGTATTTAACAAACATTCCAATTTATGACTTTGTTTTGTGCTGTAACTAGAAAAACCTTATGGGAAGTGTTGGATTCAGAGGGCTCTGAGTCCTGTTTTCCTGGGCCATGGTTACTTAGATTTTGCTTATGAGCAAACTATCTCTTACTTGCTTTGAGCTGAGAACTGTGTTTTGTGTGGACACTTTATAGATCTTAAAAAGGCCATGGGGTGGATTAGAGGTGAAAAGGCTTCTACAGGGAAAGTCCAGGAATCCAGAGCCATCCTAATTTCAAATATTAATTGTTGCCCTGCCCTTTAAGCTAGTAAGGCTATTATTTTATTTGTAGAATATGAAACTGTTTTGTGCCACTACATTCTGTCATCAGCCAAATTTCTCTCTCCTGACATCCATTTTACTGTCCTTCTTTAGTTCTCTCTCATTAGATTTAAAATTATTTTCAGTATCCTGATATCTTTCTGTGAGCCATTGTTACTTAGTCATGTATTTAATATACTTATATAGATATATGTTTATGTATTAAACATAATACATAAGGAAGGTGTTTTAATAAAGCCAAGTTTTAAAAACAAAACAAAACAAAAAACAAACAAACAAAAAAAGCCCATGGGATAATTATCCCCAAACACAAAACACAATAATAAAAATGAAAGAAAGGCCATGAACTGAAAGGGAGTAGGGGGTAGGAAGAGGTTTGAGGAAGGGAAGGGAAAGGGGATATGATATAATGATATAATTATATTTTTTGAAAATTAAGGTACATAAATAAATGGGTAGTGGGAGTGTAGCATGATTTTTTTGTACTAGGTACAAGTCTTTGCATTTGTG
>NC_045030.1:94977028-94980615 GCF_008632895.1 Mastomys coucha
TCTTTCTAAGTAGCCCAGGCTGGTTGAATGGATGTTAGGTCAAATGCACAGAATGGGTGTTTTAAGTGGACTAAGATAATTTTGCCTATGGATTTATAACATTTCGCCTCTCCATAATCATGAAGTTCAAGCCTTGAAAAGTGATTTTCCCCCACACCCAGGAACTTTAGATTACAGGGAGTTCAAGGCCAGCTGAGCCACAGAGCTGAAGATAATTTTGAACTCATAATCCTCCTGCCAACACCTTCCAAGTGCTGGGAGTACAGGTGTGTATTACTATGTTTAGCTTAAATATGTAAGGTCTCATGTAAGATACTGTGATTTTTAAAATGAGTACTTTGTGAGTGGGGATATCGGTCCAAGGTGTTGCATATGCATCATATGCAAGAATCCTTGTAATCAGTCTCTGGCACCAAGGAACCTGATGAGAGAAAGATATTTTTAAGGACCAGTCTGTCAGTAAGAACCTTCCATTATCTTCAACCACAGGTTCAAAACTTGGGAAATGAGCACAGTTGCATGCCCTGTTCTATTTCTTCCCTAAAGGCACTCTAACCCAGCTTCAGCTCTGGTGTTGTCTGGCCTCATCCTTCCTTGGTCTGCATTGATTGAATAACCTTTAAAATTTTAGACAAAGACAGCATTCCGGAGCACCACTGTCAGGTCACAATATAAGGCCTGCTCCTCACTCTGTTCTGGTGTCTCCTTGCATCCCAAAGCATGGAAGCTTTGGTTTTTAGAAGTGCACATTGAATCCGTATATATATCTAAATCTATCTATCTATCTATCTATCTATCTATCTATCTATCTATCTATCTATCTATCTATCTATCTATCTATCTGGTATATAGTGCTATAATGGGTATAGTTATCTACAAGCCCTGGAATGCTTTTTTTTTCTCTGTGTAGCCCTGGCTGTCCTGGAACTCACTCTGTAGACCACAAACTCAGAAATCCGCCTGCCTCTGCCTCCCAAGTGCTGGGATTAAAGGCGTGTGCCACCACTGCCTGGCTGGAATTCTAATTTTAACAGGATAGGTCATCTTCTTTAAACAAGTGAACAAAGGATCCTACAACAAAACAATGTACAAGTAGGAATTACATATAGAAAAAATATGATGTACCATTTGGAAAAAATATATGTATACACACAGATGAAACAAACACATGCAAATACATATTTAAAAACTTACTAACATGAAATAGAACTAAAATGTTAATGGAAACTTACTAACATGAAATAGAACTTAAATGTTTATGGAACTTAGTTTTCAATGATATACCTTTTTGCTTACTTCCATCGGTTCCAGGTTGTATTATACCCAGCAAAAATAAATTAGACTTTTAAAGGTTTCTTTACAACTCATTGCTTACGTCAAAAAGGGTGGTGCTGTAGCTTGTCAATGCTACAGAATTGAGTTTAGAGGTTACTTTGGGGTGATTGGTATGCCTAAGCAATACTAAGTTTACTCATTTTCATGATTTCCTATCTTCCATCTTCCTTTGCTCTCTGGGGGACTGAACACAGAGAACAGCATAGAGATTGTATAGGCCAGGGGATTGTAAGCTCTTCTTTATCTAAGCGAAACTTCCTCAGGGGCAGAAGTCCTGTCCTGCTCAGATATATGCCGGCGACTGGACCCTACTGGACAGCACAGAAAAGCCGTCTTCTATGCTGCCCAAGACTTTGGGATGGATAAAGCAGAGGGCTCCTGAAAAAGAGGAGAATGCAGGGACAGTCAGCTCAGCTAAGTGTGCTAGAAGGTAGGTTGTTAGGATCCTGGAGTGAGGGCTAATAAGCACAACCTCATTTTGAATCACTGCGCAGGCTCCAAGCCGGCCAATCCAATGATTTACTAGCTTATGTATTTCCTATGTGTCTTGGACTTCCTGCTGCTGTTGCTATGGCTCCGAGGGTTGGACTAAAGTCTGCCTTGCCGGACTGGTTCTGAAACTGATGTACTTAGTGCATATAATTCTGTACAATGTGGTTACCCCCCAACCCTCTTATTTATCCCACCTGACTCCCACGGCCCTGCCCCTTAGGGGTGGCCGGTCGAAGAGCCAGGAAAAAAAAGATCAATTTTTGTTCACTGGTTGAATTTAGGCTTTCTGGCCAGTAGATGGTAGCACTGCTCCTTTCTGTCGCCTGCTGCTCAGTTTCTTCCCTGCCCTTTGTACTTGGAAAAAAATGTGACGCAGCAGCTTTGCTCTCCCCCTTTCTTTCTTCTTTTTGTCATTGTTTTTCATTTTTCTTTTTCTTTCTTCTTCCTTAAATGCTATAGATTTCATGGGATTTTCAATGGGGTAATATTTTCAGGTTTTTTGTTTTTTGTTTTTGTTTGTTTGTTTGTTTGTTTTTAACTAAAACACAGTATCTGGCTTCTGGGTAATGCCAACTAATATTTGTTCATTGTTGAATGTTCTCTTACTTTAGTTGTCTTGGCATATAAAGATATGCTTTAGTATTGAGGCCACATGTTATTTGATTCATAGATGTCAGTTAACATCACTGTGAAAAACTGAATCCAGATAATGTGTCCAGTCAACATATCCATAGTCTCTTATAAATTTCCTAACAAGTTTTTCATTCCTAATGGCATGGTTTATTTTTTCTTGAACTGTATTTTTATACTTAACTAATATTGAGTATATTTACTGTGTGATATTTTATTCACTCATCCATTCATTGTATAATACTCAGTGAAATGTTTATCTACTGTCACCACAAAAACATAACTCTCCTCTCAAAGGGAAAAGAGTTTAGTTTGCAGATGACTGACCCTGGCTCTGGAACACAGATGTAGGTTACCCAAAATACCAAGTTTAAATGTAATAATGGTTTCATAAAACTTTATGGTAACAAACCCATAATTGAGGACCCTTTTCAAATACACTTAGATGGTCAGATGTGAGTGAGAAGTCTTGGAAAGAAGTCAAGAATGGAAGGGCTTATTGACTTTAAAACCTTGGAGGGCGTGGTAGGGCCTGCCTTAATCCCAGCAGCAGTGGCAGATCTCTGTGAGTTCGAGGCCAGCCTGGTCTACAGAGTGAGTTTTAGGACAGCCAGGGCTACACAGAGAAACCCTGTCTCAAAAAACAAAAAACCAAACAGCCCACTCCAATTATGTGAAGCGGCTGGACTGCTGCAGTTCCAGGGCCTAATTACAGTTTGTCTTGGATGACCTTTAGCCTACTAAATGTCTTTTTCTCTTCCCTCTCTCTGTCAGACCTAACATCCTGACAAACAGATAAAACATTTAGGAATATATTAACAAAATCCAAGCTTTCCACCAACCAAAGGGCTAAAGGTGTCAGGTTGCATCCAGGGTCTACAGCAGGGTTCTCACCTGCCTGCCTGATGTGCCCACTAATGTATTTCGAAGTGTCTTGATTTATGGACTTCTTTTTTTCTGTCACTATAAAACGTTTGTGAAATTTCTGCCTCATTGGAACATGGTATTTTGGGGAGATCTAAATCTATGTTCCTGGGCCATGATAATTCATATTTGAGTCCAGAATAAATCACATCTTTTATTACTTTGAGATAAGACCTGTTACTTTCGGTTTTGTTTTGGGTTTTTTT
>NC_045030.1:94980735-94991467 GCF_008632895.1 Mastomys coucha
GAAATCCACCTGCCTCTGCCTCCCAAGTGCTGGGATTAAAGGCGTGCGCCACCACGCCCGGCTAAGACCTGTTACTTTCATTGACAATGGTTATAAGGCCTCAGGAAGCTCTGCTCTAGGCCTCAGATTCTCTTCCTAGCCTTGGGATTTACCTAGTTATTACAAGATTGCTCAGGCCCTTCTACTGAATATATATTCAGGAGTTATGATAGCCCAAGATAATTTGGCTTTAGTCCTGCAACATTCCAAGTGACTAAAAGCCAAAATTGCATATTAAATGCAGTGAAGTTCACATTGCATAGTGATCTCAACTTTATTTTTAAATGAGATTGCTACCATGAGATACTTTTCCTATTTTTTTTTTTAAATTTATGGTCACACTATGTATCCCGGGCTGGCCTGAAACTCATTATGTAGACCAGGATGGCCTTGAATTCCTGAGTACTACACCACCCTGGCCTGCTTATATGTCTTTTGAAACACAGTTGTTTGTCTTTATTCATTTATTTACCTTAATCATAGTCTGTTATAGAAGAGTAGGTGAACAGCAGTTAATCACGTCAGCCAATCCTGAGACACTGGCTATGCCATTCTGGAGGGACAGGAGATGCCCTCTTCTCCTTAGCCATGTTGAAAGGGAAACAGGTTCAGATCCCTAAAGCTGGAGTTGGGGAGATGTTGGCTAGAAGGCATTCAGTGCTGTAATCCGACTAATGATGGAGGGATATGTGGGAATTCTGAAGTGGATACACTCAGAGAGGGGCTTGCCTTAGAAAGCATTGTGTTTCTAGCAGCATCCACTGAGCACTTGTTAGCCCTTGGAGATCCAGGGGAGAGATTGTACATCTCATGCCAGGCCACACCCATATGTACTGCAGTTCTTTGAAGTGACCAGCCTCTGGCATGTTTGAAAATGGAAGAAAATAAGAAGAGTAGATATTTAATGGTTTTTGAAATGACCCTTAACACATACTGCCATACATATTTTGATATGTACCTCTAGAAAAGTATTATCTTTGTGTCTAATTATTTGATCACTATAGGATGGGCTTTTTTTTTAATTATAGTATTTTAATCATATTAATCCACATGTATGGAGGGCTCTTCATCTTCTGGTGTCTTCTTTAATTTCTTCATTGCGTTAAACGTTTTATTTTATAGGTCTTTCATTTCCTTAGTGTATTAGTTATTTTTCTGTGGCTGTGATAAAACACTATGCCCAAAGCGGTTTATGGAAGAAATAATTTATTTTGGATTTATGATTCCTAAGGGATTAAAAAGTCCATCATGGCATGGAGGCATAGCAAGCAGCATCAGGCATAGCAGCAGCATCAGGCATAGCAGCAGCATCAGGCATAGCAGCAGCATCAGGCATAGCAGCAGCATCAGGCATAGCAGCTGAAGCAGGAAGCTGAGAGCTCACATCCTCAGCCATCAGCAATAAGTACAGAGAATAAATTGGACATAGGGCAAGGCTTTAAATTTTCAATGCCACCGGGCGGTGGTGGCTCACGCCTTTAATCCCAGCACTTGGGTAGCAGAGGCAGGTGGATTTCTGAGTTCGAGGCCAGCCTGGTCTACAGAGTGAGTTCCAGGACAGCCAGGGCTACACAGAGAAACCCTGTCTCGAAAAACCAAAATAAATAAATAAATAAATAAATTTTCAATGCCTTCCCACAGGGATATACTTCCTCCTACAAGGACATACTTGACATACTTCCTTCTTCAACCTTTAGGGAAACAGTGTTACCAACTGGAGAGCAAGGTCTGAAGTACCAAAGCCTATGGGGGATATTTCTCATTTAAAGCAGCACAGTTGCTTGGGTTTATTTCATGGCATTTTATTTATTTATTTAAGTTCAAGGATATTATGAAGGAAGTGGGTCCCTGACTTATTTGTCAGTATGTTTACCTTTGGTTACTGATTTTGTATGTTGATTTTGTAATGTGTCACTTTGCTGAACGTATTTTATCAGCTCTAACCGTGTCCTGGTAGAGTCTTTAGGGCCCTTCAGTTTCAGAAAAAAATTATATACAAATAAGGATACTTTGACTTAGTTTCATTTCTTTCTCGTCTTTTTTTTTTTAAATTTAATTTTATTTTTTACTTATTCACTTTATATCCTGTTCACTGCCAGCCTCCCAGTCACCTTCCCACACAATCCTTCCCCCATCCCCTCTGAGCAGGTAGGGGCCCCCTGGGTATCACTTTACCTGGCACATCAAATCTTTATGGGGCTAGGTGCACCCTCTCCCACTTAGGTCAGACAAGGCAGCCCAGCTAGAAGAACATGTCCCACAGACAGGCAACAGCTTTTGGGATAGCCCCCACTCAAGTTTTTTAGGACCCACATAAAGACCACCTCCTGTAACCAGGCAAGAACCCCAGTAGAGCAATAGAGACACCAACCCACCCACAGATCTTTCAGCCCAGTTTATCCTTCTCTTGTCTTAATGCTCTAGCTAGTACTTTAAGTGCTATGTTGAACTGGAGTTGGGCGCAGGGATACCCCTGTTTTGTTCCTGATTTCAGTGGGAATTACTCCAATGTTTATCCATTTAGTATGATGATACAGTCCCTCCACCCCAGTCTTTCCCAGGGTTTTTTTTTTTTTATGATTAGTATTAGATTTTGCCAAAGGTCTTCTCTGTATCAATTGAAATCATCATATATATGTATTTATAGGTAAATGTAATATGATTCACTATTCCTTTTTCAAGTATTCTTTGATGTTATTTCTCCCTCATTCTGTATTGTTCTTCTTCCTCCCTCCTAGTCAAAACCCTACTCCTTGTTTTTCCAATTTTCCTCTTTATGTCACTCTTAACCTATTACTTCCCTCTCTAGAAATCACCCCTATCACCTGGTGCCTTCTAAATTTTCTGGTTTCTGCAATTGTTCAAGGTTACATATTCACATCTGAAGATTTGGAGCTAAGAACCACAGATGACAGAGAACATGCAGTATGTATCCTTCTGGTTTGGGTTACACCACCGAATGTAATATTTTAGTTTTGTTTACCTGCAAATTCCACAATTTAATTTTTTAATCAGAGATGAATAGTCTCTATGTTTTCATTATTCGTTCATTAGTTGAAGGACATTGAAGACGTCTCTGCTTCCTAGCTACTGTGAACAGAGTGGCAGTGAGCATTGCTGAGCAAGCATTTGTGGAACAGGATGTTAAAAATTTTGGACATATGCCAAGGAGCGCTATATTTGTGTAATGTGGTAGATTTATTTTTAGATTTGTGAGTGGCTTCACTAGTTTTGAAGCCCCCCCAACAGTGAATGAGAGTTCCCTTTTCTCAAATCCTTGATAGTATTTGTTGATTGTTTTGTTGATCTTAATCAATCTGACTGCGGTAAGATTAAATCTTAGAGTTATTATAATTTGGATTTTCTTAATTGCTATGATTATAAACACTTTGTGGATTTTAAGGTCTTTTATATTTCTACTTTCAGAATTCTGTTTTTAATTGGTTGTTTTCATGACTCTATTTTTGAGTTTTTCATATACTTTGGATATTAATCTTCTTCTGTCAGATGTATAGCTAACCAAGATTCTCTCCTACTCTTTGAGTTTCTTCTTCACCCAACTGGTTGTTTTCATAGTAGTATAGAAACTCTTTAGTTTTATGAGGTGCCACTTGTCAATTTTTAGCCTTAATTTCTGGGCAAAGCAAACCATTTTCTGAAAATCATTTCCTATCCCTATCTCTTATAGGGTGTTCCCTAATAATTCTTCTATAGGTTTCAGCATTTCAGGTTACATATTGAGTTCTTTGATTCACTTGGAGCGATTTTTTTTTTTTTGGCCAGGGTGATATATACTGTTCTAATTTCATTTTATATGGTGACATCTAGTTTTCCCAGCATTGAAGATACTGTCTTTTGTCCTGTGTGTGATTTTGGCATCTTTGTTGTAATGGAGGTCTGGCAGCTGTCTTGGAGATTGCTAATTTATTCTTTGGCATGAACAAAGAATTGAATGACTGGCAAAGACAGAAGACAAATTTGAAGATAAGGGAAAAAAAATTACAGCTTTATCTTGTCAGGATGGGAGAAACCTAAGGCTGGAAGTCCATTAAACAGAGGCCGACTTGGATACTTTATAGGTCTGTTGGTTCCTTCTTTTCCCCTACTTGTGCTGTCTAGATACTTGCCCCTGTGCCTGCCTGCCATTTCTCTTCACAGAGTCTTTTGGGAACAAAAAGCAGCCATTTCATAAAGCTTGCTTTTGCTTTCCTTAGCTATGTCCCTCTAACTATGCTTAATACCCTGTGGTAGATTGAATAAGAATGGCCCCAATAGACTCATACATTTGAATGTGTAATCACTAGCAAATGACACTATTTGAAAGGATTATAAGGATTAGGAGGTGCAACCTTCTTGTAGGCCATGTGTCACTAGGGTTAGGCTTTGAAGTTCCAAAACCTACACCAGGCCCAGTGTCCCTCTGTCTGCCTACACATCAGGATATAGCTCTCAGGTACTGTTCCAGGGCCTGCCTGCAATGTTGTCATGCTTGCTGCCATGCTGATAATGGACTAAACCTCTGTAAGTATAAACACGTTCTTAATTAAAGGCTTTCTCTTAAAAGACTTGCCTTGGTCATGTTGTCTCTTCACAGCTATATAGTTGGAGCAAAGTGACTAAGACATATCGCCTCAGAGACTGACACCGACTGCTGTCAGAGGGATGGGCGTTGACTGCTCTACTTACTTCCTGCTCAGAGGAAACGCTAGAGGTATCAGTCTAAGTGAGGGGTGGTACAGGGTACTGTGGCTAAATTCTAGTGGGCAGTGTTTCTGGGATTCCATCTGCAGTACCTTCTCTAGCAGTATTTTGTGTGTGTATATATATATATATATATATATATATATATATATATATATATATACACATTGAATATATATATATATATATATATATACATATATATATATATATATTCAATGAAGTTGTGTCACTTCCTCAAAGAGCCATAGACTATCTAACAAAGACCCCAGTGCCAAGCATGAGGAACCTCCTTTTCTGTTGTAGGTCAGGGGAGTCCAAGATATGCCAGAGACTATATAGGCGATTGCCTTTGCCTTTGCTCCAGAAGTTGAAGCTAAGTCCCTAGTACTGATGATGTTTGCTCATCAGACATAGGACTTGGAGGATTTGAGCTGGACCTGACCTGAAAGCCTCTTCCATGAGGATTAGCTTTCATAGTCATGGAGGGTGCTGTGTAGACTGCTAAAAGAGAGAAGCAGTCAGTAGTCCTACCAATCTGAGAGGCTTAGGACCAAAACAATGACCAGCATTAGCAAGATATCTATAAAGGTGCTAACCAACTGCTGTGCACTTGGACTTACGGCCTCCTCAACAGTGGGGAAATCATGCCTGGTACTATAAATCCAGCCAGCTACCTGTGGCTAATGAGGTCACAGATTTGTGAGGAGAATCTACTGATGTCATGTCCCTATAACAGTAATTAACCTAACTGCTTTCTAAATATTTGTCCTTATACCCACAAATAAATATAGCTCTCCCTCATCATCAAAGAAGTGTAATTTTTCAGAAAATGACAATTTTGGAAAACTGTAATTAGTCAAAATGCAGCGAACAACTGAATGTAGGGAGCCCAACTACCTCTGAAGTTCATGGAACATCGTAGAAAGGTGGAAAGATTTAAAGAGCCAGAGAACCAGTAAGTTTACTGTAAGATTATGTCTACTAGAAGTAACAGGGAAGCTACACCATGAGACCTCAAAAATATGACTATCAAAAAGGACCTGAATAGTGGCCACACCAATAGGCATGCTTACTTTGAAGGAGGGAATCTCATGGGACCCCACCCCTAGACAAAGAACTACAGGCAATGACTACAGGTAATAACTGCTGGAAAAGGGAGAATTAGTCTCCTCCTAGGGATGAGCCCTTAAATTGGTTATGTACAAGTGATCAACACTGGAAAAATCACACACACACACACACACACACACACACACACACACACATACATATATATATTTGTAACATGGAATGAATTCAGAAGATTGTCTTTATATATGTATACATATATGTACATGAAAGAATAATAATTAAAAAGGACATGGATTTAAGAGAGAGAGAGTTGGGGTAGACATGAGAGGTCTAAAATGAGGAGGAAGAAATGATGTAATTATATTAGATTTTTAAAAAATTATAGAAAACAAAAAAGCATGATAGACATGAAGTACATTTCATGACTCTTGTTTTTGTTGTTTTGTTTTTTGTGGTTTTTTTTTTTGAGACAGGGTTTCTCTGTATAGTTCTGGCTGTCCTGGAACTCACTCTGTAGACCAGGCTGGCTTTGAACTCAGAAATCTACCTGCCTCTGCCTCCAAAGTGCTGGGATTAAAGGCGTGCACCACCACCACCTGGCTCATTTCATGGCTCTTATCTCCTGCATTGCTTTCTGGTCTTTCAGAGGTAATTCTATCCTGGAGTTAAATAGTCCTTTATATGCCTATGTCTTTAATACTTATATAGTTATTGATGTCTATAAACATGAATTTTTTGTATACTCTTGAACTTTACATAAAAGGAACCAAACAGGAAAAATGGAACAGAATTCAGAACAATATATTTTAAACAATTTCAATTATTAAACTGCTTCTTTTCTTTCCTTCCATACCTCCCAGCTCCCTTCCCTCCTCTCTTTTCCTCTCCCCATCTATACCTTTTCTCTAATTCTCAATTTCTTGCTGCCTTACTTTTCCTTAGCGACATTCAAATAGTTGTGTGGTTGTTCACCTGTTTTCTTTATTTGTAATCTCTTACCTAAAATATCTCTTGTGCCAATGGAATACTTCTGTGCCAAATCCTTGTACTTAAGAACAAGTCACTGGTAGCAACATAGAGGTTTGAAGTGTTTGCATATGCTGAATATCCCAGCATGTACTCAGGAAGGACTGGCTGGCCCTGGACAAGATCCTATTGCATTTTCACAGGGATCAGGTATATGTCTAGACTGTCTCTTAAGAGCATGTTGGAATCAGGAAAGGTATGTGCATCAGTGTGTGTAAGGCTCAGAATATGTAATGAAGATAGGGCCTACAGGAAGCAGATGCGTTCTGCAGTGAGTAGCTGCGTACTGCTGCTCTCCTTGTCAGAATGAACATAGTAATTTGGAGATGGGTCATAGCTCTTGAGTGAAGTATGGTCATATGTCTGAGGTGACCCAGAACACATCTTTGATTTATTATAAAATTGTCACTGCCCAGTGAGCAGCAGGTGGCAGGTGAGAAGGTCAAGGTCAGTGCTTGGCTTTGTGGAGCTGTCCAACTGTCCTTTATCCCATATGTGGGAGCTGATTCATGACCCTGTGGGGAAGCAGGTATCCAGAAAAATACTTTTTGATGCCCTAATTTTGGGCAGTTGAAAGTGCTACATTATTGTTGAAATGAGCTTTGGACAAGAGAGTGACTTTCTGTCTGCTTTCAGCCTTCTTTTCCACACTCTACTTCTTTTGCTGCTGTACCAGGAATGGTGAAGAAAGAGGCAATATTTGACCTTCCCATGGAACAGATTGGGAACAAGAGGTATAACAATCTAAAGCATTTTAGAAGATTCTTCGTGAGAACAATTTTAGGTTATTCTTAAAGATACTCATTAGCAAATTCATTGGCATACACTCTGTAGACCAGGCTGGCCTCAAACTCGGAAATCCACCTGCCTCTGCCTCCCAAGTGCTAGGAATAAAGGCGTGTGCCACCACCGCCCGGCCCTGTTTAACTTCTTTTGATGCTGTTATTAAGAAAAGTTAAATGTCTAGCAACAGGTATACAGTGGTGTCAAACAGGTACTCTTTTGGTATTATAAAGCCAAAGTCAAAGAAGTGTTCTTCCATCTCCTGTGTTCCATCCTGGAGTAATATGGCATCAAACCAAGAAATAGTTCCTTAGATTCCAAGGATTTTGTGCTGTGTTATGTGTATGTGTGTGTGTGTGTGTATGTATGTATGTATACATTTATATATTAGTGTGTATACAATTAATGTGAATTTTAAATGTGTATATAATGTATGCATATACTGTACATACTATATGTAACCCCAGTTTCCCTCTCCACCTTCTGTCATGTCTCCCAAACATGCCTGCTTCTAACTTCATATCTTTTTTGTAACTCTATTAGTCCAATTATCACTCCCGTAGGAAGCCTACTCAAGACTTAGCTATACTTCTCCTGAGCATATACCCAAAAGATGCTCCACCATCCCACAAAGACACTTGCTCAACTATGTTCATAGCACCTTTATTCATAATAGCCAGAAACTGGAAACAACCTAGATGCCCCTCAGCTGAATAATGGATACACAATGGAATACTATTCAGCTATTAAAAACAAGGATATCCTGAATTTTGCAGGCAAATGAATGGAACTCAAGAATATCATCCTGAGTGAGGTAGCCCAGACCCAAAAGGAACAGCATAGTATGCACTCACTTATAAGTGGATATTAGCCATAAAGTACAGGTACCGTGCTGCATTCCACAGACCTAAAGAATCTAAACATGAAGGAAGGCCCAAGTGAGGAGGCTTGGATCTCACTTAGAAGGTGGAATAAAATAGTCATAAGAGGCAGATGGAGGAAGGGACCTGGGAGGGAGAGGGGATGGGAAAGGGAATGGGGAGTCAGAATCAAGTGTGGGGAGGGACAGCAGACATGGCCATGAGAATGAATGGAAATCTGCAACTGGCAGGGTTGGGGAGGTGGTGGTGGGGCATCTCTAGGACATGACAGAGACCTGGAATAAGGGAGGTGCCTAAGAATCAATGAGGGTGACTTTAGTGTGACTTACAGCATTCGAGATATGGAATCTGAAGGGGCCATCTCCTGTAGCCAGGTAGGAACCCCAGTGAAGTGATATGGATCCCAACCCACCCACAAAACTTTCAACCCAAAATTTATCCTGTATCCAAATGCAGATATAGGGGATGGAACAGAGACTGAAGGGATGGCCAACCAGTAACTGACCCTTCTTGAGACCTATCCAAGGGACAAGCACCAATCTCTGACACTATTAATTATACTCTGTTATACTTGCAGACAAGAGTCAAGCATGGCTGTCCTCTGAGAGGCTCCACCCAGCAGCTGACTCAGAAGGATGCAGACTCCCACAGTCAAACAGTGGATGGAGCTTGGGGATACTTACGGAAGAATAGGAAGAACAACTGCGGACCTGAAGGGGATGGGAACTCCATAGGAAGACCAACAGAGTCAACTAACCTGAACCCTTGGGATCTCTCAGAGTCTGAACCACCAACCAAAGAACATACATGGGCTGGATCTAGGCCTCCCCATAGATATGTAGCAGATGTATAGCTTGGTCTTCATGTGGGTCCCAAACAACTGGAGCAGGGGCTATCCCAAAAGCTGTTGCCTGTATGTAGGCTATGGTCTTCTAGCTGGGCTGCCTTGTCTGGCCTTGGTGGGAGAGGAAATGCCTAACCCTGCAAAGATGTGATGTGCCAGGGTATGGGGATACCCGGGGCCCCTCACCCGCTCAGAGGAGAAGGGGAGGGGAGAATGGGGGGAAGGATTGTGGGAGGGGGTGACTGGAAGGGGGTAGTAAGTGGTATGTAGAGTGAATTAAAAGAAGATTATAAAAAAATTGTATGTTTATCAACACTGTTAATCTCAGCTGCAGAGAAGAGTAGCATGAAGTGTGGTAGGACTGGAACTTATGTTGAGTGTGCTCCTCAGTGTTTCCTGAGATGGTACACTGTTTAACGTGTTAGAGACTGCCATTTGAAACTAGCATGCATCTTCCTCAGATTTATCTGAGATCATGAATTTAGGGCTATTTTATTGTGTTTTGACTGATCTGGTTGGCTTATATATTTTATTATCTCTTCACATAGAATTATTGATTTCAAAGATGTGAGTGAGGATCTAATGAAAACCTGCCATGCAGACCATGTAAGCCACCCGCTCTTCAATTTAACAAGCATCAGTTAAGCCAAGGTAAAGCACTGAAAGATGGACCTGGTATCTGTGCACGGTCATGTTTCTAGAACCTGTTGGGGGGCAGCTATCTTGATTCTTGAAAGACTGAATTATGAATGTCCTTGATCTAGGTTGGCAGCTTGTGGTTTTGAAGCTTCTTCCATGGATGCAGGTTAACTCACACTTGTTCCGCTCAGATGATGGGGTTCTGGGGCAGTCTCCTGGCTAGTCACACAGTGCAGGGTAGGAGAAACATGAGAAAGGGTGCTAGACATCAGTGACAGGATTGGGGCATGCAAGGGGGCATGTGATAGAAGTGTAGGGACATGGGCAAGTCCAAACATTAACAAGTTTTCCAGCCTGAAAGAAATAATATTGGTGAAATAATTTGTAGTTTAATCTAGGTTAGCAAAAGAGGACAAATAATGATTTTCCCTCTCCCTGTAGCTCTCAGCTATCAATAGCAGTTCTTTAAGGGGCAAGTCCTGAGGAGCACCCTTCTCTGAGTTTGTACAGTATTGTGAAGGTATACACAGCTTCTGTCAGTTCATGAATGTGATCACCACCTCATGTCTAAAAGACAACATTTTTTTTCAGTGTCAATAGTCAATGAAGAGATGCATGATTGGTCAAAGTGCTAAGAGGAATATGGGTTGCTGGGCGGTGGGGAAGTAAAGGGGTGGGAGAGACCCATGTCCCACCAGAGCTTGGGAGACTGCTGCTGGATGGAACCACTGCTGGATGGGAGTCA
>NC_045030.1:95002220-95015869 GCF_008632895.1 Mastomys coucha
GGAGTGAGAAAGAAAATATCCTTTTCTTCTAGCCAAGCAGACCTGTTGCTGACCCAATGAGTTCCAGGGGAGCCTTCTCCCACCGTAGTGCTGTGACTCAACTTGCAGAAAGGGGTCTGCATGCCTGTCCAGGCCCTGACTCACCTCCCAACACCCCAGCACCCAAAAGTAAGGCTCCACAGCCTTGTGCCAGTGGTCCTACTCAGAATCTGTGTAGAATATTTGGTCAAAGCAAACCACAGTTGTGCTTCTTATCACAGTGGCTCCAGATTTCTGTTGGACATGTTGTAAGCAGAGGAGTCAGTTTTGAATGCCTTTGCTCTAAGCACATCCTGGTGCAAGGATCCTGGCCAAGCCATCCAGACAATGACTAGAAAGGAGGAAAGCAGCACTCTTACACTCCTGTTTGTGTGCACAAGCCCTGCGACTGTGTGCTTTTGCTCATCACAGCTTGGACACAGACTAGCCTGTGTCTGCTCTTGCACATTCTCTAAGGACCAAAGAGAGGGTGTGCCCTGACTTTTTCCACTGTCAAATGTGCTCAGAGCCTTCTGATCTCAGGGCCCAAGTCTCCTCAGATGTAAGATAGGAGAGCTTTGTAGGTGAGTCTGCAGGGAAAGAGCTCAGTGTTGGTTCCATCTCACTGCCCCTGTATAGTGTTCTCAGTCTGTGCTCCCTTTCCCCCAAGACCTCCCCTGAATTTCCTCTTCCCACATGCCAGCTGTGGTAGTTAGAAAAAAAATGGCCCCCATAGGCTAATAGGGAGAGACACTATTAGGAGGTGTGGCCTTGTTGGAGTAGGTGTAGCCTTTTTGGAGGAAGGATGTCACTGGGGTGTTGGCTTTGAGGACTCAGATGCTCAAGCCAGCCCTAGTGTCACTCTTCATACCTGTGGATCCAGATGTAGAACTCTCATCTACCTCTCCAGCACCATGTCTGCCTGCATGCCACATACTTCCTTACCATGGACTAAACCTCTGAAACTGTAAGCCAACCCCATTTAAATGTTTTTCTTTATAAGAGCTGCAGTGGTCATGGGGTCTCTTCACAGCAAACCCTAAGTAAAGCACCAGCAAAAATAAACAAAAAATAAATAAAAACAACAACAACAACAAAACTTCCAGCATATCTGATCACCAGGTATGTCCAAATCAGAGGCCAGAGTTTGTCTACTTTGTACATCAGCCTAAGGAATGGTCTTCCCCACTGACCAGCACCATGGTTCCCCCACAACTGAAAGAAGCTCATGTAACCCTTCTGACGCATAAAGTCATCCATGACATTTCTTTTCAGATCACAAAGACATGGATGCTTCATTCTGAGGTCAAGCAAAGACATTCGTGAGTTGTGGTAGTAGTACATGTGCAAGAGCACTCATTGGTTTCAGATGGCCCAACAGGAGGGCACACCAGATGACACCTGACAGGATAGACACTGCAACCAACTCTCTGTCTGAGATCTCATCTGGAGACAGTGAGCTGTAAAGGGGCTGGGAGTTCCAAAAAGCTACCTAGTTGTGATGAGACCCATCTGCTGTCTTCCTAGCTCAGGACACCGCAGTCCCATGTAAGGCTATCCCAATCCTGGAAACTCTTCTGCTGGAGGAGAGAACTGAGGCACAGGAACTAAGGAAGCAGTCATAACTGGGGCACTGCTCCATCTTGTGGAGTACCTCCCTGAGGACAGCTGCAAGGCAAGTTGGGGAACAAGGGCTTGACACACACACAGATGACAGCACAGAATGGACAAAACCCTATCAACAGGATGAAGACTCACTTTCACTACCTCAGCTATCATTCAGGAAATTGATGCCCAAAGACACCACAATGCAACTCAGCTGGGGAGTGTTCTTGGTCCTAACACGGAGGAAGAGTGATAGTGTCTGAAGACCACTTGGCCCACACTGTAGACAGCTCTCCAGTAGCCTCTTTCAACAGGACAATTCCCCACCCTCTTCTCCATCCCAGATAATTCATAGCCCCACAACCTGAGACTCAATTGCCTCATCCCTAACAGGGGGTACTGATCCTTTCTTCCCTGGGTTCTACATAGTATGAAGTAAGGCAGGGAACAGGGCTGGGAGAAGAAGCTTTGCTGAAGGGCTGTAGGGTGTACAAATACAGATGTGGAGTTCACAAGAATAGATGGTCTTCCTTATCTATTTCTGTCAGGTGGATTCCAAAGTTCTACCTGCAGAGAAACCAGTGAATACACACCCTAATCTGAGTAGTAACGCACAGCCAAGCCCAGGTCAGGACATGTCTTAGCTCTCAGACAGGAGTTCACACCTGTGTGACACTGCAAGAGAAAATGGGACAGTCAGAGACAATGAGTAGTATCTACCTTAGGAGATAGAGAGACCCTGAGAAAGCAGGACAGAGAGACACCAGGGAGGACCCATGTGTCCCACTACACTGCTACTATGATAGAAGCTTAAGCACTGGTGGGCTAGAGGCAGCCTCTAGAGCAATTAGGATGGAAAGTTGGACCTTGTGTCTCACAGCCTGCCCAAGGGCTCCTATAGCTTGGAGTTTCTCCCATCACTCAACCTCCCTGCCCCCCACTTTTCTAGAGTGTAGGTGGGTCTTGCCTTAGGTAAATGTTCACTGTATTCTCTGATGATATCCTTCAATACATGTGTGGGGTGCAGGGGGGTGCTTGGCAAATGTACCTTTTTTGAGTAGGGGTCTCAGAGATTCAGCCCTTTGTCCATTCCAACTAAAAGCAGCCATTTTTATTTCTGCTGAAACACCAGAGGACCCACTATAGCATGAACAGTAGGTACATAAGCAAAAGGATGCCCACATAGGCACAGGCTGCCTGTCTGAACACTTGGTGGGTACCTTCCTGTAGTTCTTGATCATCAAGGATTTTACCAAGTTAATTGCCTGGATTAGGAAGAGGAACACCAGAGACAATCAAGGCATGGATAACCACAGATTTAGAGCCCATGAGGGAGGAAAGAAAAGAGACAGGAGGGATTTTTTTTTACTCTCTTTTGCATTAGGGTCATATTGCCCAGGGGCTGACACAACACTTGCTTTGAGGTATCTGGGACTTGCGGGCACTGGGGGCCTAGGAGCTAACTAAGTCTGAAGTGTCTGTCATTGGGGACTGGAGTACCATCCAGGTGCAGGCGACCATAGCAGGATCTCTTTCCTCTTCACTGTTTTCATATCCTTCATCCAGGTGCTTGAACTACACCAGAAACGGCAGACAGAGACAGGGCTCCCTGACACTCTCTATTTAAGAGTGCCCCACATATACCTTACCCATGTGGGCTCTTGGCAGCAAGAGAAGTACAAGCAGTGGCTGGTGCATTCTCCAACCAGAACAGAGAATAGGAAGGAACTACATGGAGTCACCAAAAGATGCTAATAAAATGTGTGTGGTGGCCGGGTGGTGGTGGCCCACGCCTTTAATCCCAGCACCTGGGAGGCAGAGGCAGTCGGATTTCTGAGTTCAAGGCCAGCCTGGTCTACATAGTGAGTTCGAGGACAGCCAGGGCAATACAGAAAAACCCTGTCTTGAACAACAACAACAAAAATGTGTATGGTGGAAGAACATGGAAACACAGGGAGAGGGATGGGGGAAGGGAGGGGAAGGAGAGGGGAGAGGATGGGAGTAGAATGGACAGGAAAGGGAGGAAGAAAGGAAGAAAGAAAGAATGAAAGAAAGGAATGAAGGTGAGAAAGAAAGAAAGGAAGGAAGGAAGGAAGAAAGAAAGAAAGAAAGGGAGGAAGGAAGGAAAGAAGGAAAGAAGGAAGGAAGGAAGGGAAGGAGTCAAGAGACTGTGCAAATGACAGAGAGGTCTCAGCTTCTTTGTTCTCTTGCCTCTCATCCTGAACCAGAGCTCAGCACTGTGTTGGGTAATAGTGCTGCCTTCAGGCTCTAGGATACTTGTGACTACTTTGGCCTTGGCAGCAGCTATGGCTACAACATTCTGGGGCTCTACCTGTCCTGTTTGAGCCAGAGCCTCCCCAGTCTGAGGCTAGATAGCACCTATCTCTCTGGCTTCTGGAGCCTGAGAGAAATCATAGGCCCTACTTGGTCCCTTCATAGCAACCTCCTGGACTAGAGATGGTCTGGGATGATGAAGTTGTTCCTGGAATCCTAGGGACAGCCATATTACTGGCCACTAACCCCTGGGAGATCCGTGAAAAGACAAAGGTTATCTTAGGGGTATCCCCACTCCAAAGAGGGCTGTGTGTCACAGGCTGGGCATTGACTCCTGGGACCTACTGTGGAGTCATCAGATGGTTGGTAGCCATCCAATTGAAGGACATAAAAGCAGCAGCTGCAGCAGCTCATGCAGCTGGGCTAGAGGCAGAGGCTATATTGGCAGCATAGGCTTGGGTCCCCCCATCACAGGCCAGGGTTTCAGGATCCAGCTGGAGTGCCTCCATCAGTGTCTGGGCCAGCATAGGGTTTTCCTGTTCTCGGGACTCATTCTGCAAGGCCAGAAGCCAGGAAAAGGGAGGGGCGGGCTGGGCGTTGCGCTCCCTGGGAAACCCAGTTTTTTTTCCAGCAGCTAGTCTTGGACTCTAGGATGCTTGTGGCTTCTGCTAAGACAGTATCCTAGACCTTTCCCAGTAGGACAGGAAAACTTTGGGAAGCCTATGCAAGCCTGTACCAATCTTGCCTTTCTTGCATCTGTGCCCCTCTATCATGGAAAAGGACCAGAATAATCAGGTGAACAAGGACTGAGGCTCACTGAAAGCAAGTGAAAGCCTTTACCCAAGCTAACAAGGGCTCTGAGGAGATGGGTGTCAAAGCTGTTAAAGGTGCCAAAGCCACCAAGAGCCCTGAATCCTTCGTAGCTGTTGCTGCCTTCACTTTTCCCCTGACTTGGTCTTGAACTTCATCCTTGTCATTGGCATTGGAGTATTCTGGGTACACACTGAAGCTTGTCCCAGCCATACTGAGGGTTAGTCTAAAAGTGAGAGTGAGGAGGAAGGATGGGGTGGAGGCAGGATCTCTGCTGAGGTGATGGGGGCAGCATTTATTCAGTAGTCCTCATAAGCAGGACAGGAGAGGTAGCTGTGTGTGAAGGGCTAGGCTGTCAGTGACAGACACTAAAACAATCAGAGAAGATACATGATGAAAAGGAATTTTAAAGGGGCATTCTGGATGTCTAGACTTCATTAGTACTTGAGTTGGAAAAACCAGTCACAAGAGTCCTACATGGAATGCCCCAAGGGAGGTCTGAGTGGGAGCTTGAATTTGAGGGATGTGCTGGAAGACAACACAGAGATACAAAGACACACACAGAGATACGTGCACATAGTGGCTTAGTGCTCAGACAACAGAAGCAAAAACAGCTTTGAAAAACACTATCTCAACTGGGCAGTGGTGGCGAACGCCTTTAATCCCAGCACTTGGGAGGCAGAGGCAGGTAGATTTTCTGAGTTCAAGGCCAGCCTGATCTACAGAGTGAGTTCCAGGACAGCAAGGGCTACACAGGGAAACCCTGTCTTGAAAAACTAAAAAAAGAAAAGAAAAGAAAAGAAAAAGAAAAGAAAAGAAAGAACCACTATCTCAAGGAGTCACTCTGGCCAAAGCCAGGAGGGGAGATGTGTGGAGTTGGCAGCTGGTAGGGAAGGGAGGACTCAGCTGATTCCAGTCTAAGCCATGGGTGGGGCTGAAACACTAATCGGGTCTTGGACTTAGGATCCTCAGAAGAGTGCTTGAGTCCAAGATATGGGACTTCAGGTAAGGGGCAAGCAGTCAGTTTGCCTGAAGTAATCTAAAAGAGATTGGGGATGTGGGGGACTCTGGACTTGGTTGGCTACAGGGTTGGAAATGTGGACTCTGGTAGCAGTGGGCTCAGATATTAAGCATGGATTTGATGTTCATGTGGGAGAGCAGGCAGGGGATCCCATTTAGACTTGTGCCTAGTAGGGCTTTGGTTCAGAGTGATCTGACTTTTTTTTTTTTAATCCAGAGGACTATGGGAGAGCACACTGTGTCCGGATTTTCCCTTTCATCTTCCCATGGAATGACAGATCGCCCACATCACAATAACTGTTCTAGATGAGCAAGACTCATATTCCAGGAAACATAAGCTTATGTTATGCATCAAGGACTCAGACAAAGACCCTCAGTGTCACCACTGGCTGGTCCATGAGGTTCTGATCAGTGTGACACCCATACCTTTAGGGTCCAATTTGTGCTATCATTGGCAGGCCCTTCCCTAGGACTGATACCACCGGGTGTTCCCCCAGGAACTCCTAGTGACTGCTAGACATGCCAAACACAATCAGGTGCTTGAGTATCTGCTATGGTAACCCATTGTCAAGAGGATATTTTATCTGTTTTCCAAAACAGTAGGAGATTGGGACAGCCCTGACTGTGAAATGAACTGGGGTAGGCTTTGTATCCCAGAGAGGTAGTAGCAGGCCTGGCTGCTGGTGGTTAGAGCCATGGAAAGACAGGCTGAGCAATTTATGGAAAACAAGCCAGAAAGCAATGCCCTTCCATGGCTCCTGCTCCTCCTTCCTTCCATGATTTCCTTGGAAAATGGACTAGAAACTAAGATGAAGTAAACCCTTCCCTCCTCAGGTTGTGTATGTTCATGGAGTTTCTCACAGCAATAGAAAGAAGCCCTGACTAAGACCACTGACCCCTTGGACGCCTCAACTCCTCACTCTGATCAACAGGAGACAAAGGGCTTCCACACAACTGCTCCTCCTAACACACACACACACACACACACACACACACACACACACACACACACACACACACCCCACCCTAACTCAACAGGTTCTGATTGGCCAGTGTTTTCTCAGCCCTCTGGATGTGCCAGGTCTGAGGCAGCAGTAGCTCTGATGGCTGACTGCTCCCACGCAGCTTCTTCCTCCAGCCTGCCCTGCTCCCTCTGACCCCTCCTCCATTGTAAACAGTAAAAACACTGTGGAATTCGAGGGCTTCTAGTGTTTGCTGATTATGGAGAGCTGGTATTTGAGCATTCATATGCACTTTATTGTCTGCCATTTTATTATCTGCACTGTAGAGAGAGGCACAGTGATCTGTCTTCCTCATCCCATAGATGAGGAATCTGAGGCCCCAGGAGGGAGGCCACTTGGTCTGATGGCCCACAGCCAGGAGTCAGCAGCATAAGGACTCAAACCTAGAGCCCTCTGAGGACATGATGCGGGCTCTGGACCTTATAGCAGGATGCTGCTGCTGCGGCCACGGAGGGACCCATAGAGTCCAGGAGGCAAAACCTCCCACCCAGCTCCACATGCTGTCTTCACTCCTGTCTCCCTGTCTACCTAACCACACACACCTAATTCCTTTCATCCTCACTGAAGCTCTGTTCCTGTGTGCCTTTGAGCTGAAAGAAGGAAACCAAACCAGAGGAGAGCGTGACCTGCCAGAGATCACTGACCCAGCTCTGCCAATGCCTTAGTGAGCAGGAGCACAGCCTCTTCTCCAGACAGAATGGATATCTTTCCTCAGGTTGCCATGGAGGCAGGGAGCCATTTACTGTTAGATTGTCAGTGTCTGCACTGCAGAGGTTTTTCTCCTAGAGTATGGGTTGAATTTCCATTTTGCTAATGGCAGAGAACACGGGAGACATTCCGTCTCAGGTCCAGCCTGGGTCTCTTTGTGAAGACCCTCACTGAAGGGAGATGGGGAAGCCAAGGGGAAGGGGCACAAGATGCCTCGGTCCCTGCTGTGTGTGTCACATTACAGCTTTCCATGGCAACAGGGCACAGCACCCATGCCTTGATTAAACCTACTCCCTGCTTCCTCTGCCAATATGGTTCAGAACAGCAAAAAGCAGCAATTTTCAGGGGACCCCTAACAGCATTGATTCTCATTAAATTCCCCAGTACTTTTCATGGTAGCTTCACCCACAAGGATCATGTGGTCCAGGCCGTGTCTCAGTGTGATACACTGCAGATACCTACCTCTCTATCTCTCGCCTCCCCCCGCCCCGCCCCGCTGTGTATGTGTCCCCCTCCCTCCCTCCCTCCTTCCTTCCCACTCTCCCTCTTCCTGTCTCTCCTCTCTCCCATCTCCTCTACTTCCCTCCCTCCCTCTCTCCTGTTCTGCTCCCCTCCACTCCTCCTATCTGTTAGTTGCAGAGATCGATATATTTCTAGAAATTACTAATTCTTTTAACGGGAACACTTTGCTAAAATCTCTATTCCCAGAAGGCTTTATTTCAAGGACCAGCTCTGCTTTTCTCCCACAGCCCAGTGAATGCATCACACACTCAGCTTCAGTTCCCATGGCAACTGAGGCTCATGATCTAGGGACTAAATATGAGACAAAAGGAAGCAGAGAAGTGCCTGTGTTCTCTGCTCCTCTGCAGTACACAAGCCTCTATTACAGGGAGGAAATGGGACCTTGCACAGTTCCACCTGCCCTCCCCTCACTGCTTGGTGAGGCAGAAAAGAAGAAGGTACAGAGAGACCTGAGGTGAATGTCTACATCTGCATCATACTGCGTCAGGGTGGCTTGCAGACCTCACCCCTGCCTCCCCCTCAGCAATACCAGTCTGCACCCCCAAGCTGTGAAGGTCACATCTAGCCCTCTTGAAGGTCTCAAATTGCTCCCTCATTTCCACACCCCCGAGCCTGTCATATTGTTGGCGTTTCCGGTCAGCTTCATGGCAAAAGCCTGTATGCCAGCCTAGTTTCAGCATTTTGTCCCCAGAGGCACGGTGCAATCCTCACCAGCAGAGAGAGTCATGAGGGACATGTGAGGTGTCTCTCCTCTCCTCTGTGACCTGGGAGACCTGATGCCCACCCAGGCAAGGGGATAATCCTGTAAGGCTTTCACTTCCTGCCTACCTTATCCTGTGGGGCTTTAAAGCAATGGACTCGGGGAAGCTTACTGCTAGATTTCCCCTTGTAGAAAGCACCACAGCAGATTCAGTGCCCCCAGACCTTATCATGGTCTCCTGAAGAGACAACATTGGCCTTTGTCTTCATGCTCCATTTCAGAGACTGGTCAACAGATGGGAGGCCTGGTGGCATGGTTTTGTCACAGGACATAGCACAGTAGCTGGGCCAGGTCCCCAGTTTCTCTTCCCTCTGCTCCCATTTCTCCAATGTGTGTCTGGACATCCATGTATGCAGTTACATTGCCCTTTCCTGGTAGGCAACTGCTGACCACTTAGTTCTCCTCGACTGGACCATCTTGTTTCCCAAAGCCCAAGAAACTCGTCTTCACTCTAGTTGAGCCACCTACATGCAAGGCTATGTATGTATGCCCTTCATGCAAAGGAAGCAACCACACAAGGGCATGCCACCTTATTGACCTCCAGGACCTCTGTGAGGCATCTGTTCTGTATGTATAATGTGTGTGTGTGTGTGTGTGTGTGTGTGTGTCCATCGTAGGCACTCCTGAGATTCCATGGGCCAGTGCCTCTTTCATGTCTCATACCTACTGAGAGATCCAGGTTTCCTTGAGAGAAGATCCCATGGAGGTACGGCAGTTCAGGAAGGCAAAGCTTACCTTGTCTGTGCTGCTCCTTAAGCTCATACCCTGACCCCAACCCCGTCTTGACACCACCTGGACCCCAAGAGTTGAAGCTCTGTGTGTAACAGACCTCAGCAAGGAGTGGGAAGGGACCAGAGAGATTCAAGTGTGTACCAGAAGCAGGAGGAAGCCATTGCTATGGATTTATGTTCCCAGAGGCCAGGAACAAGCAGCAGCCCTCTGCTCTCTGCAGGAAGGTTGGGCCTTTGGAGAGATTCCATTTTAAGTCATCCCAGGACCTCAGCTTTCCTACTGCTTCTTGAGAATTTCCATTTGCTCCCTCTGCTGAGGAGAAAAACACCTCCAACGTTTGACTCTATCACAGAAGCCTCCTTTGTGTTTCTCTCAACAGGCCATCTACCCTCACCTTTGGCTAGCTCTAAGCATGTGGACAGAGACAGACACGTGCATCCGGAACCTAGAATCACCTCCAGTGAATGATGTCTTCATCTCACCTGGCCAGTCTATGCCACCCTGATTAATCTAGGTCTCCTAGATTCAGACCTCAGTCCCCGCTGCCCACCCATCTCTGCCTTGGCTGAACCTTCATTGTAACGTGTCCTGACACAGAAATGTGGCCTTTCAGCCTCTCTCTTCACATCTGGATTTAATGCACCAGCTCTCTAAGTTTCTGTACTCTCTTGACTCTAAGATTTTGACGTTTTCAAGCAATCCCTTAACATTGTGCCTTTAAATTCTCCTTCACTAGTGGTTTTTCCCATCCATAGGTGGTTCTGCTTCATGCTGTGTTTTAGGTAAGCTGCTCCTCTGTTGTCTGGTGTTTCTTAAATGTGCTGCTCTTTGTCACTAAGCTTCTCTGGTATGCTGAGCAGTTGTCACTGCTTCTTCCCCCACCCCTGTTCACGTCTAGTGTCTTGCATCCCCTTCCCCTTCTGTGTTCCAAACATCCTTCTCTTCATGGTCGTAAGGGCTTTCTTAAGGAGCGCACCAAACCCCACCCCACATCTTCTCATTAGCATCGAGCACACCAACTCCAGCTCTCCTGGGTGTCTCCGAGTGCATCCTCTTGAGCTCTTGTTCCTCCATGCTTCACAGGCACACGTGCCTAAGAAGCGGCTTTGTATTCCCATCTCCCCCTTCTCACATTTTTCCTCTAGGAAATTTCTTTTCCCACCATGAATGTAAACAACCTATACCCATGAATGTAAACAACCTATACATCGATCACTGCTTACATCACCAAGCTGTTCAGTTACAAATCACACAAGTGCAAGGGGATTGATTGTTCAGTTGCAACACCGTCCTGAGCAAGGGATTGTGTATATTCACTTATTTTAGAAAACCATTTGGGTATCCCTGGTAAATGTTGGGCTCACTTTTATTTTTGTGTGTATAACCGTTTGCCTGCCTGAATGCATGTGCAGATCAAGAGTGCCTGTGGCATCGGAGGACAGAAGAGGAGGGCACAGCCCCTGGACCTGGAGTTATAGATGGTTGTGAGCTCTGCTCCCGTGGTCCTGGGTTCAGAACCTGGGCCCATGTTGAAGAAGAGAGTGCTCTTACCCTCTTAGCCAGGTCTCCAGGCCGATGCACCCATTTGTAAGCAGTGTGTGCACATTGCTAGTGGTAGTGGGTCTAATGCACTTCACTTTCACATATAAAGCAGACCTTACCCATTTTCAGGCCTCATGCCCTCCCTTTGCTCCTCATACAAATTCTCTCCTACCTACCTATTCCACCTCATCAGAGTCTCCCTCTTGTTTATGTGCACGCCATATATTATACATCATGAGAAATGTGGCCGGGCAGTGGTGGCGCACTTGGGAGGCAGAGGCAGGTGGATTTCTGAGTTCAAGGCCAGCCTGGTCTACAGAGTGAGTTCCAGCACAGCCAGGGCTTCACAGAGACACTTTGTCCAAAAGAAGAAGAAGAAGAAGAAGATGAAGGAGGAGGAGGAGGAGGAGGAGGAGGAGGAGAAGAAGAAGAAGAAGAAGAAGAAGAAGAAGAAGAAGAAGAAGAAGAAGAAGAAGAAGAAGAAGAAGAAGAAGAAGAAGAAGTAGAAGAAGAAGAAGAAGAAGAAATGTGTTTTGGTTACTCATTTTTGAGTTGTTTGGTTCCACTGTAGTTGTCTGAATTATGTATACATTTTGACAAGTTCCTGTAACCAAGGTCTTTTCACCCATTCTGAATTCTGCCTGTTCACTCTGCCAATTTATTTGCATTTACTGTGAGGAAGAGTGTTAATGTCTCAGAATCCCACCTGTCAAATGTGGAGACAGAGTTGTTGAACCTTTGAAGAAAGTTCATGGGTACCCCCTTCTCTTGTGGAAAAATCCCCGCATTTCCCTCTAAGATCCGCAGAATTTCAGGTCTCACATCCATTTAGTACTGATTTTTCTTCAGTCTAAGGTGAGGGATCTGGCTTTAGCCGTCTACATGTGTATATCCAGTTCTCCCCAGGACTATTTGTCAATGTGATGGCTGTCAATGTGATGGCTGCCTCCTCTCCAATGTATCTTTTTGGCATCTTTGTCAAAACAGCCACAGAAGCCACCTATTTTCTCTCACATGCAGGCACCAGCTTCACAGTTTTACATTTCTCTGTTCGAATAGGAGTTGGTGTGTGTAGATGGCATGGAACATGAATGGAGCCAGGAGAGGAGGTCTAGAGGGGAGGAACAGTGTAGGCCTGAGATGTGAATGTGGAGTTGGGAGAATACCGGGCCTAGAAAGCCTTAAAGAGGGATGGTGCTCGGGGTGATGGGGCTGTGGAAAAGGGTCAACCAAACCTTAGGACACGGCCAATAGCCATACAGAATCTTACTAAATTCAGCAGGCAACTACAAGCTTTCTTTTCCTCTTTGTGATCATAACTCATCTGTTCTCTCTTTCATTTCCTACATCCAAGCCTCACCTATATTCTTCCTTACTTTCTTTCAAATGACCCCTTTCTTCTTCAATTGTTATTTCTTGCATCCTTGTGTGTGTGTGTATATATACACACTTATATATATATATACATACATACATATATACACACACACACACACGCATATATATTTCTAAATCTAACCAGCTTTAGGATGTGACCTGGATGCATGTTTCCAGGACTAGCCTTTGGTAGGAGATAAACAACAGCTGTGCTCTTCCCTGGGGAAGCCTACCTCTCTAGCTCTCGGCATTCCTCAGTTTCCCCTTGTTCTTTGGATATAAGGCCGAAGCCTTATGGGCTTTCACCCTGCCCTATTTGGCATGTCTGCTGTTGTGCTCGTTCAGCTCATGTTTGGGCAGTCGCGTTGCTGAGACTTTGCGGGTAGCTTCTGGCATTCTGAGGAGACACAGCCTCGCATCTTGTTCCCTGATCCTCTAGTTCTTAGACTCTTTCTAACCCCTCTTCCAAAATATTCCCTGAGCCTTTGATGCAACTGTTTTGTAGATGTATCCATTGCGACTGGGCTCCGCAACTCTGCAGTTCCATGGCTTGTTGTTTTCTGTAATGATCTCTGTCTGTTGGCAAGAGAAAGGAAATCGTTGAGGCATGAGGATTACACTTATCTGTGGCTATAGGGCAAATATTTAGAGTATAGTTAGGTTATTGTGGTTGTATTGTAAATTGGTGGTTGTACATTCTCCCCCAAGATTTATGACCTCACTAGCCCTGGGCAGTCTGCTAGCTTTTCAGTACCACCCATGATTTCTCTCCTGTTGAGCAGCTCTCAAGTCCAAGTAGAGAACAAAAATTTTGGATGGAGGTACGCTAAATGAATGGATAATGCTGCTCCCCAAAGCCACAAGTTTTGAACCAAAAATCTCAGCACCAGTGGTAGGCTATTTCCTCCTAAGTTATTGGTGGAGGCTCCCCAAACAATGGATGATATTGCCACTGGCCTACGACACTCACTGGAACTAGATAATAACACTCTATTACTGAAGAAACCACAGACTTGGGATCCAGGAAATAGATAGATGAAGACAGAACTAAGCTGGAAGCTCTCACTCTGCTTGCTGGTGCTCACACACTGCTGGAAGGTGGCATGCAGGCTCAGCAAGGAAAAGGCATCAGTTGTCTTCCTCTGCTCTGGATTCTAAACAGGGAAAAACTACCCTAAAAGGCAAGATTCTTCCACTTGTGTAGTAAAGACATGATCAGTTTGGAAACAACCAATTCTTCACATTGGATCGATTGGATC
>NC_045030.1:95016381-95020349 GCF_008632895.1 Mastomys coucha
CCACTTGTGTAGTAAAGACATGATCAGTTTGGAAACAACCAATTCTTCACATTGGATCGATTGGATCCTATTATAGTCTGCACGCACAGTGACACACCTACTCCAACAGGGCCATACCTTCTAATAGTGCCACTCCTGGGGCCAAGTATATACAGTCCATCACAGCTGCTTACTGCCTTGCTTCCCATGGCTTGTTCAGTCTTATTTGTTCTGTCACCAACACTACCTGCCCAGGGACGAAACTACCTTCAATGCTATGTCCTCCTTTATCAGTCATTAACTAAGATAATATCCCAGAAACTTGCCTTCAGGCTTATCTTATGAACAATTTTTCTCAATTAAAATTCCCTCTTCTCCCAGAGGTCCAGCTTAGATGACTCTGTTGACCTTCCTGTAGGGTTCCTATCTACTTCAGGGCCTTCAATCCTTCCCCAACTCTTCCACAAGAGTCCCAAACCTCCATCCAATGCTTAGTTGTGGGTCTCTGAATCTGTTTCAGTCAGCTGCTGGTGGAGGCTCTCAGAGGACAGTTAGGCTAGGCTTCTGTCTGCAAGCATTACAGCATATCATTAATAGTGTTAGGGATTGGAGCTTGCCCAAGGGATGGGCTTCACGTTGGACCAGTTATTGCTTCGCCATTCCTTCAGTCTCTGCTCCATTTTTTTCCCTGCAGTTGTTTTAGACAGAACAAATTTTGGGTTGAAAGTTTTGTCAGAGGGTTGGTGTCCTTATCCCTCCACTGAGGGTTGTGTTCTGGAAGCACTCAGAGACTAAGCCACCAACCAAAGAACACACACTGGCTTGAACAAGGCCCCCAGCACATAGGTAGCAGACATGCAGTTCAGTCTCCATGTTGGTTTCCCAACAGCTGGAGCAGAGGCTCTTCCTAAAGCTGTAGTTGGAGTGTAGCATCCATTCCCCAACTGGGCTGCCTTGTTTCACCTCAGTGAGAGAGGATGTGCCTCCCTGGCAGAGACTTAATGTGGTATCGTGAGGGATACCCAGTGGACCCCACTCTCTCAGAAAAAAAGATGAAAGGTCTCTGTGGGGGGGGGACTGGCAGGGGTGGCAGCATTTGACGTAAATAAATTAATTAATTAAAAATCCCTCTTCTCAATATGTTTAAGTTTGTGTCACGTAGACAAAGGGAAAAAAGGACAATTTCTCTCTCTCTCTCTCTCTCTCTCTCTCTCTCTCTCTCACACACACACACACACACACACACACACACACAAACAATCAAAATATATTGTAAGAAAAAGACAAACAACAAACAAGCAAGCAAAAGCCTCACTGGAAAGTTTCACTAATAGAATAAAAGGGCAGCAAGAACAAGTGGTGGTGGTGCATGCCTTTAATCCCAGCACTCCAGACCTCTGATATATATATACATATACGTATATATACATATATATGTGTGTGTGTATGAGTATGTGTATGTGTATGAGTATGTATGTGTGTATGAGTATGTGTATGTGTATAAGTATACACACACATGCAACAATTATATGTAGCAATATCAATGAAAGAAGAAAGAGGCCATGAATTTGAGAGGGAGCAATGCACAGCATTGGAGGGCTTGGTAGGATCAGAAAAGACCAGGCTTCTAAGCATTAATAACAAAACATAACAAAATAAAACATAGTAAGATATAAAAAATCATCAAATTTGGACAAGGTAACCCAACAAGAGGTAAAGTACACCAAGAAAATGACAGAGACCCACTCATTTACACACTCAGGATTCCCATAAAAGCACTAAGCTAATAGCTATATAACATATATGCAGAGGACCTCGGTGCAAACCCATGCAGGCCCTGTGTATGCTGCCTCAGTCTCTGTGAGGTTTTATAGGTTATGCTCATGTTGAGCTAGAGGGCCTTGTTTGCTTGGAGTCCTCCATCCCCTCTGGCTCTTATAACCAGTCTGCCTCCTCTTCCATGGGGTTCCTTAATCTCAGAGGTGAAATCACATCATTTTTAAGCCATAATCTTTCCGTTTTTGGTCATACCCACAATTTCACATTAACATCAATATCACAATATAAAACTTTTAAAATTTACAAAAGTTCCACAGTCATTAAAATTTCAACATTTAAAAGTTCAAAGTCTTTTTAAAATATCCAAAATCGCTAAAAATCCTAAGTTTACTGGTGTAAAGCCTAGTGCTCAGTGTATGGAAGCTCCTCACTACCCTCTTGGTTCCAAAGGGCCTTGGCAACAGCAGTTCTCCAGCCCTGCCCTCCACAGCACACACAGCATGGCTCTTAGGCTCAACTCCCTGGTTGTTGCTGACCTTTTGTTTTTTATTTTTATTTGTTTGAGACAGGGTTTCTCTGTATAGCCCTGTTTTGCTGTCCTGTAACTTACTGTGTAGACCAGGTTGGCCTCGAACTCACAGAGATTCACCTGCCTCTGCCACCAGAGTTCTGGGATTAAAAGGTGTGTGCTACTATGCTTGGTAAGTTTTTTTTGTTTTTTGTTTTTTTTAATTTGCTTATTGGGCTACTCTTTTCTAAAATCTCAATTTAATTTTCCACTATTTTTATCTCTTTACTGAATTTCTCTTTCATATCATGTATTGAATTCATGATTCCATCCAATGGTTTATTTGCATTGTCTGAGTTAATTTTGAAGGTTTTTTTTTTTTGTGGGGGAGGGTCCTCTGATTTTGTTGATCATTGCCTTAGTCATCATTTCAGATTCATTTTCTGGGATTTCCTTTAATACCCTCTTATAGAAATTTATTACTTAGTAATTGGTAATTTTGGAAGGAATCATGGTGCCTGGTTGTTTTTCTTGTGTTTATGTGATGAGACTTAGTTGGTTTTAGATTGTTTTTTAAAAATTACCCATTTTCTTTAAGCTGAAGTACTTTCAATGTCCAAATGGGACTATGTTGTAGTACACATGAGGTTTTCACCTCAGTGGACTTGGGGTGAGGCTCAGTGGCTAAAGCATCAGCTCACATACTCAGAGTCAGGATAGCAAACATGATCTAGAACTCTATATTAGGAGAAGAAGGTTAAATGCAGAAATGACCAAAACTGATGAATAAACTAACTGTGAAAATAAAATAACTCCATTAACCTTTGTGGAATATAGGACCTGAGTGTATACTAAGATATTAGTTATGAAAGTTTAAATATAAAGAAAACAAACTGAGTAATAGTGATATCTATTAAAACAATAGAGAAATGTGCAAGAATAAAAAGGAAATAGAAAGAAAGAGGAAACAATAAAAAAGAAGAAAATAAGGAAGTTAAAGTTAGACTCAAATAGACATGGTAGAGAATCCCAATTACAGAAGTAATCAACCCCAGTACCTGGAAGTATAAAGCAAACCAAAGCTCCTAAACCAAGCTAACCTGTGCTATTTAAAAAGGTTATATTAAAAAAAAAGATGAAAGAAAAAGAAAGGAAATAAATAAAAGATAGAAAAAATATAGGACAAAGCTTTCCACAAAATTAAATTTAGATGTTCTATAATGTCTCTCTCTACGCAGTGACTCTTGAACCTCTGTGCAGATTGTTTATTGGGTCATTTGCCTGAGTGCAGGTACAGACAGTCTTTGTCTTTATGTGCTCTCTGTTTTCATGTGCATGAGCTCAGGTGTATCTGTGGTCACATATGTGAACATTGTCTCACACTTATATGTGACCAGGTACAGACTCTATGTGCTCATTTACCTGAGCACAGGTATAGATGTCTATGCAGTTGATAGCCTGAAATAAGGGGTAGACCCTGCTTCTTCACCATCTTGCTTATCTTCATCTGGCAAAGCACAAAGCTTTGTGTAATCATCACACCTATGCCCATCTTTATGCTTCTTGCCGTGCAACCAGAATGTGTGCTTCATGGGCCACACAGAGAATATTATAACTAAGGATGTTCTTTCACTTGACACAATATAGAAATCACCTGATAAGGGAATCTCAATGACAAATTGTCCAGATTAGGTTGGCTTAT
>NC_045030.1:95020359-95024211 GCF_008632895.1 Mastomys coucha
TATAGACATGCTTGTGAGAGATTTTCTCAACTGAGTTAATTTAAGTGGGAAGATCCTCCCTGAATTTAGTGGGGATGGGGTATTGTTTCAAGGGCCTTGAGTGAAAGAAAACTAGAGACAGATGAACAGTGGCATGTATGTGACTATTGCTCTCTTCTGACTACAAATGTAACGAGACCAATTCTTTCAAGCTTTTGCCACTGTGACTTCCATGCTATGATGGATTGTACCTGGAATGGTTAACCAAGTAAACTTGCTCTCCATTAAGATGTTTTTGTCAGGGTATTTTATCACAGTAATGGGCAAGCAAACCCAAGATAAGTCCCCTGACATTTGCTTTGATTGCCAGAGTGGACTGTACAAGGAGGGATATTTGTTTCTACAAATGCCTAGCCACTGACTCAGCCTGGTTCTTATCAAAGGGCTTCTGTCCCCCTGATTTGTATTAAATGCCGAGAAAAGAGAATATCCTCAGAGTCTGTAAAGTATGCAGACCCCAATACAACTACTGTCTCCTTGTACTACAAACCTACTCAGTAATCTATCCAGTGTTGGTTATGTTTTATTTGTCTTCATTCATTCATTCATTCATTCATTCATTCATTCATTCATTTGAGACAGACCCTCATGTGTTTCAGGAAGGCATCCTACTTTCAATCTCCTGTAATCATCACTTAATTTCTAGGATGATGGTCATGGGTCATCTTGCTCAGTTTAGTGCATCCTAGGCAAGGATGGACTAACTGAGCTACACATTCAGCTGATTGTGGTGCTTTTGGAGTCTCTGTTTTTGTTTTTTGTTTGGTCTGTACATGTCTCTCTGTTGTCAGTTTAGTTCCATGGTATGGTGTGACAAAACTGTTCCTGGCATGATGCAGCATACCTGTCTACTCACCCTCAATAGAGAGCTTATGACAGACCAAAGTACTGATACTACTAAAGTCCAACTTGATGAACTCTGAGTTTTACTGGGGTTACTGACAGGAATATAGGAGAGGGATTGCGTAAGGGGGCACAAATGACTCAATGACAGCTTCATCACCAAGGCCCACCCCAGCATGAGTGACAGCACACAAAGATGGGACCCTGTAGCACACTGCACTGCCTAAAGGCAAATCAACAGGCTGGAGAGTGTCCTTTCCAAGTGACTCATCTGGTCTAAACCTCTTCCGGGCTGATTTCTGCTTCTTGTAGACAGCTGACCTGGTCTCATGGTCTTCTTTGCGGCTTGTCTAGTTTGAGAGTGACTCTCAGAAGCCTTTATTGCTTACTCTTGGGAAGAAGAGACCTAATGAATCTTGTCAGTTTCAGGGACTTCCTAAAGCTATTTTGAATTATTTTCCTTCCTGCTTAAGGAGCTTCCCTGCAAGATGGAATGTTTATTTTTTTAATTAATTGTTTCATGTGCATTTGTGTTTTTCTTGCATGTACATCTGTATAAGGGTATTGGATCTTCCAGAATTGAAGTTACAGACAGTTGTGAGCTGCCATGTGAGTTCTGGGAACTAAACTCAGGTCCTCTAAAAGAGCAGCCAGTGCTCTTAACCACTTGTTGAACCATCTCTCCTGCCCCAGGATGGAATGTTTCAATCTCAGAGGAAACTTACCTTACACAAGGTATCTTTGCCTCATCCACAATAAATCTCTCCATCTCCATCTCCCTCTTTTTCTCCCTCTCTCTTTGCGCTCTCTCTCTTGCTCTCTCTTGTTCTCACTCTTCTCCTGTCTCCATCCCTCTCTCCTTTCTGTTCTCTTTTATTTCCCTTTCTGCCTCTTCTTTTTCTGTAAATTATCTGGTATTGAAAGTAGCTTTTCTGAACCCCTTGCTTTGTATTAAGCATGATTCCATCCTTCTCCACCTGTGGTCACTTTGTACTAGGACCAAATCTCTCCCCAGGTGGGACCGCGCCATATGGAATGGACTCTGAACTCCCCTGTTCTGATTTTGAAGAATGTGCTCTTCCATTTTTCTTTTGTGCTCTTCCATTTTTGTTTTGCTATTGAAACTAGCGTTTACTATCACTTCATAGAATAGCTTTCTCAAACCACCCATGACTGATTCCCCATAAATGCTGGTAATAAAGGTATGGGTTGTCGCCTTCCAGGCCCTCTTGTAACATTTAATTTCCAGATTGAAGTCTCCGTATTTTTTTGTTTTGTAATAATTCAATTATTCTCTCCAAATTGTATGCTAAAATATTTGAACATGCATATGTATGTTAATTTTTAACAATAGTAATAATTGATGGATATTTGAGATTGCTTTGGATTCTTTTTCAGTCATTAGTTTTTTTCTTTCTTGCTAGGTGATGGTGGCACATGTTTTTAATCATAGCAGATGAAGGTAGATGACCGAGTTCAAAGCCACAGTCTAGTCTACAAAGCCATTTCCAGGACAGTCAGAGCTACATAGAAAAACCTTATCTCGAAAAACAAAACAAAACAAAACAAAATTATCTTTACTGAGATGTAATTCAAGAATCACAAAGCCCACCCTTTAAAAAGATGGAATGCACTGAGTTTTGGAATGTTCAATTAGTTATATAACCTTTACTCTGTAGGATGTCTTTTTGTTTTGTTAATTAATTTGGTTTGCAGAACTTCTTTGGTTTGGTGCTGTTTATTATGAAACCCAGGGCTACACATGCTTGGCAAGTGCATCACCACTTAGCTACACCAGAGAAGCTTTCAGACTGAGTATTGTCTTACTTGCCTAATTTTAATTCTCTTGTATTTTTCTCTTATATTCCAGAATTCATTACAAAAATCAAAGTCATGAAACTTTAAGGGGGTCCCTTCAAAGCATCATGGCAGGCAGGAAAATGATCCATGAAAAGGTAAGAATAAAAACTTGGACCAGCAGGACCCAGGCACACAGGAACTCCACCAGGCCAGTGGCTCAGGTTCCTTCCGGTCTGTCTGGGTTGGTGCCCTGAGCAGACCTTGGGTGCAAACTCTGCAGCCAGTTCCAAAACACCCAGCGGAAGCTCCTGCACTCCCAGGTGCTCTAACACCTGGATCACAGGATCCCAGAATCACAGGATCACAGAGACAGCTTGACTCTGAGGAGTTCTGACACAACCAGGATCACAGGAAGGACAGGCTCCAGTCAGACTTAGCAAGGGCAGGTAGCACTAGAGATAACCAGATGGCTGGGTGTGGGGGGCAAGCATAATAAATAAACAACACAAACCAAAGTCACTTGGCATCATCAGAACCCAATTCTCCCACCATAGCAAGCCCTAGACACACCATCACACCGGAAAAGCAAGATTCAGATATAAAATCACATCTCATGATGATGATACAGGACTTTAAGAAAGACATAAATAGCACCCTCAAAGAAATACAGGAGAACACAGGTAAACTACTAGAAGCCCTTCAAGAGAAAACACAAAAACCCCCTTAAAGAACTACAGGAAAACACAATCAAACAGGTGAAGGAAATGAACAAAACCATCCGGAATCTAAAAATGGAAATAGAAACAATAAAGAAATCAGAAAGAGAGACAACCCTGAAGATATAAAACCTAGGAAAGAAATCAGAAGTCATGGATGCAAGCATCAACAACAGAATGCAATAGATAGAAGAGAGAATCTCAGGGGCAGAAGACACCATAGAAAACATTGACACAACAGTCAAAGAAAATGCAAAAAGCAAAAAGCTCCTGACCAGGAAATCTAGGACTCAATGAGAAGACCAAAACTAAGGATAATAGGTATGAAGACTCTCAAGGTAATGGGCCTGTAAATATCTTCAACAAAACTATAGAAGACAACTTCTCTAACCTAAAGAAAGAGATGTCTATGAACATACAAGAAGCCTACAGAACTCCAAATAGACTGGACCAG
>NC_045030.1:95024741-95026877 GCF_008632895.1 Mastomys coucha
GTAATTGGAGAAATAGGTCCAATATTGTACAATCTATATACACTTTCAGCTTGTTTGTTTGTGATAGTATCTTGCTGTATACAACATAAGGGTCTTGAACTCTTGCTTCTCCTACCTCAGCCTATTAGTAGTATTGTTTATTTCATGTTTTTACACTATACTATGGTTTTCAGAACAGATTATATATTTCAAAAATATTTATATACCCAAAAGAAACATAGACAATTAACTTGGGAGGTGGCTTGTAAGAGAACAATAAAGACTGAATGCTTTGCTATACGTTTGTAACTCTTGTATCAAGTTTGAAGAAGAGGACTTTATAAGGTACTCTTACTCTGAGTTGAATGCTTTTCCAAATTATCACAGCCAATGAACCAAATTCTTACCCTCACCTAATGTCTGTGCCACCCTCCCAGCAGAACCATTGTTCATTGAAACAGTTGATGAATGACCTACACCATTTCTTAAATGAATATAACCTGTTCTCTGTGGGCTGAGAATAAAGTCACTCACTCAAGTCAAATAGTTTTGACTATAGCAGGAAGTCTGCATCCAAAAATCATGCCTACAATTCATTTCTTGATGCAGCAGAACTGTCAACTCTCAGTTTAGCTATGAAGGAGGTAAAATCCTTCGGTGATGTGAGGGTCATTGAAGTACAGCCTTATTACAATGAAATCCAATGTCTAAAAATTGTTCTTATTTTGGGCTTGTACCACAGTAAGAGCCAAGATTTTAAACTCTACTAAATACAAAACAAACAAACAAACAAAAAGACTTTATATATTTATGTTCATTTAAGAAAATACTAGTAGTGATATATTATTTTGAAGTATAGTTAATATGTTTGGAGTTATTTAAAATTTATATTGAGAAAAACGTATGTATTTTCAGTATTGCTGTAGACAAGCATCTACATAAGACTGTTAAATTGTTGTTTTATATCAAACAACTTTTATAATATTCATTATTGTTATAATATTTTATAAATTTTAAGGAATATGACAAAAAAAGATTTTGTAGGTATTGAAGGGGGGTCTCTGGAAGGAGTTGGTGTACAAAAGGGAAACAAGAATGTGATTTAATTCTATTTACTTAAATATGTTTTTAAATGTTAACAAATTCAGATAAATTGAAATCATTTAACTTTTCACATCATAATGAAATAAAAGTTAAAAAATTTAAAAAAAGAAAATATCTAATTAAAAAAATTATCCCGGGGCTGGTGAGATGGCTCAGCGGGTAAGAGCACTGACTGCTCTTGCGAAGGTCCTGAGTTCGGATCCCAGCAACCACATGGTGGCTCACAACCACCCGTAATGAGATCTGACGCCCTCTTCTGGTGCATCTGAAGGCAGCTACAGTGAATTACGTGAGTTGGAGCAGCGCAGAGCGAGCGAGCGAGCGAGCGGCTCGGGCCGTCCTGAGTTCAATTCCCAGCAGCCACATGATGGCTCACAGCCATCTGTACAGCTAGGGTGTAGTCATACACATTAAATAAATAAATAAATAAATAAATAAATAAATAAATAAATATTAAAAAAAATTATCCCAATGTGAGCTTTTAAAAAAATAATTGACTTAGAGATCACATATTTTTGGAAACAATAATAAAGGTATTAAGCATGCACACATGAAAAGTTTAGGTTCTCCTACCTTGAATAGTATAAAGTCCACAGAGGGATTATGTAAAGAAGTTATATAATATATAAAACAGTATATATATATATGTATATATATATAATTATACATATATATATATATGTATATATATATACATATATATATATATATGTATAATTGTTAGGTGTGAGGAATAGGACAAGCCCTTCTGTCACGGTCCTTCATTCCCAGCCCTCTTTTTACTATTATTTTTATTTCTTTCTTGAGTTAGGGTTTTGTTATATCACCTATGCTAGCTTTGATAATACCCTATATCCCAGACCAGCTTTAAACTTGAAATCCTCCTGCCTCAGCCTCCTTGATGCTGGGATTGCAGGCATGCTAATCATATACATTGTACTGACTGCGTTTTAATAAACATTAAACATTAACACACACACACACACACACACACACACACACACACAAAACCTCAGTTCAGTCTTATTTAGACTGGATTGAACTCCAGGACTC
>NC_045030.1:95027938-95030344 GCF_008632895.1 Mastomys coucha
TCTAATTAAAAAAAAAAAGTCCAGCCGGGCTGTGGTGGTCACGCCTTTAATCCCAGCACTTGGGAGGCAGAGGCTGGCAAATTTCTGAGTTTGAGGCCAGCCTGGTCTACAGAGTGCGTTCCAGGACAGCCAGGGCTACACAGAGACACCCTGTCTTGCAAAAACAAAAACAAAACAAACAAAACAAACAAACAAAAAACCCAAAAAACAAAAACTCAGTTCAGTCTTATTTAGACTGGATTGAACTCCAGGACTCTGATTCTAGGGTGTTTATGGCAAGAATATTTAAAGACAGTACATACAATTTGCAAAACCAGTTTCTTGGTGTAATACAATCCCTAGTGCACAAGGAGGCATAATAATATAGAAATTCAAGTCAAAGTATATGCCATTTCTTTCAAGAAGATGAGGTCTTGAGATGGCTACCTATATTAGTGTAAGGGCCTAGAGAAGGATTTGTTATGGTCTCAGTTATACAGATAGCATAGAAGTTGTTTGGGCTCTTAGCCACCTAAGGTCCTGATATGGGAGCTTGGGGGCACCCCTTGGCTATCCAGATAATGTAAGGGTCATTTAGACTACTAGTCATTTCCAGTCCTGGTTGTGGAAGTTTGATATAGTCTGATCCAACAGGCAATGCAGATCACCAAGCTGTTAATCACCTTCAATTCCCAGCCTTTGGGATGGAAGAACAGGTATTTTTCTCCTTTGAGGAGACACCCCTCTATGATTAACACTCCCAGTTTCCCTTGGGTGGCTAAAGTGGAGATCTGTGTGTACAAGAACTTTGGTACTCCCAATAAAAATTTCCATCCATGTTTTCTGGAAAATACTTTCAATGTATAATCAGGGTTTAATATACAGATTAATTAAGGAATTCCTACAAGTCAATACAAAAAAGTCACCAAATAAACTGATTTGAAGATAGAAAAAGTACTCAAAGAGGATTTTTTTCCCAAAGAATATTTATGTATATCTACTTGATATAGTAAAAATGAAATCATTATGACTAATCAGCAGGGAAAAACAAATTAAAATCACAATGATATCATACCACATGCATTAGGAGAGAAGAGAGAGAGAGAGAGAGAGAGAGAGAGAGAGAGAGAGAGAGAGAGAGAGAGAGAGAGGAGATATCACATAATTGGAACACTATGGCAATGTGGAATGACATGGCCACTTTTGAATAGAGTGTGATGACTTCTCACACAAAATTACTCTCTGGGGAGACATCCAAAAGAATTAAAATCAGTATCTTAAAGATGTATATATATTCCCATCTTTGTTGCTGGATTATCCTTAACAGTGAAGATATAGAAAGTATATGAAAAATCCTAAGTAACCACTGGAGATGAATGACTAAAAGTTGTGATGTTCATGGTGAGATAAAAGAGCTTTTGGGATCAACCTCCTGTTTGGAACTTGAATTTCTCTGAGTAGGACACCTGCTTCTGGCTAGAAGAGAAATTGATACAAGGACTGGCTATAATGTTGCAAGTATCTCCATTAGTTTCGACTTATTTTAAAGATGAAACACCAAGATTTTATTACACTGTTTAATATATGTTCCTTTTCCTCTTAAAGGGAAAAAATTGGCCATGCATATAATGGGATATAAGTCAGAGTTAATGAAGTCTATAATGCCACATATGATAACATGAATCAACTGAGTAGACAGAAATTTAAAAAGAAAACTCATAAGAGCATTCTGCAAAATCAAAGGGGTTATAAACAAACTCCCAAATGCATTCAAATGGAGTACAAGTAACTGAATGTAAGAAGGAAGTGAAAAATCTTTGTTAAATTCTACTTTCATGTCTTGAATTATTTTCATTATTTCATTTAACTGTTTGTGCTTTCAAAGTATTCATTAGACGTTTCCTCATATCCCCTGTGAGGTCCTTGAATATATTCATAATTGCTATATTGAAGTCCTTATCTTGTGCTTCAGCTCAATTGCCTTTCTCAGGGCATATTGTAAATACAGTTTCTGGCTTCTGGAAGAGATGTATTATCTTGGCTCTTCATGTTGCATTTTTGCACTGTGATCTAGGCATCTGGAGTTATGATATTTGAAGTGTTTCTTGGTATAGATATTTGGTCTTACTTTTGTTAGATGGGTGGGTGTTCCATTCTTTGATTGCCCTTGCCCATTCTGCATCCTAGCCAAGTTTGGCAGCTGTGGGGTCCCTGAGTCCAAACCAAGTGTGATGGTTATAGGGTCCCTGGTAGAGAGATGTTCTAATTGTCAGTAGGGGGTCTCAAAGGAATGGAAATGGGCTAGAAAGAAAAGCTGAAAAGGGCAACATGGAAGAACTAGGAGATCATGGGTCTTCACCAAGAGGTAGAGCCCCAAGAGGATGGAAGTGGGCTGGGAGCATGGGTTCATGTGGATAGGCAACACCA
>NC_045030.1:95030919-95043519 GCF_008632895.1 Mastomys coucha
AAAAAAAAAAAAAAAAAAAAAAAGAGTAAGTCTAGGAAGATCAGAATGGAGTATGGGAAGGAGTATAAAGATTGTGTTCCTGAGTCCCGAGTGTGTTGGCTATAATTCCTGGATAGATAGTGGTTCTGCAGGTTTGTGGGGAGGTAGAAGGAGTTGGAGATGGGTTACAAGGGATGGCTAAAAGGGGCAGTGGATAAGAACTTGGGGGGTCCATACCAAGAGAATGAGTCCAAAGTTTATGGGGTTGGGTTAGAAGGTGATAGGCTCATGTTTTAACATCTACTTACCACCTCTATATATTCACATCAGTTCAAGGATTTGTCAGAAGATAACTTTGTAAAGTTGGATCACTCCTTCTGTCTTTATGAGTTTCTAGGGATTCAAACTCAGGTCACAGGGCTTATATGGCAAGCACATCCACTATCTCTCAAGCCTTATTCATGTCTACTTTATGTTCATTGTTTTAAGACAACTATTTTTAAATTCTCTGAGCATTGTCTCATAGTGATTATTATCTAGCCAGTGTCTGACATCTTATTTGAACTACTAGATAAGGTCATGGCTTTTACTAAAACAAAACTCACAATTTTATTGGTATGTAGTATTTTCTGCATATCAGAACATTATTTATTATTCTAACCTTCCTAATTTGGCTCTGTGGCTGTTTTTCTAGAAATTCTAAACAAGCTTCTTGTCTTTTCTGCCTGTCAATACTTGTTCTATTTGGGGCTTAGATAACACTCATCCTAAGTTATGCCTTGCCCTGACTCTGCTGTTAGTGTGCCATCACTATTTCAGCACTAGAGAACAGTCCAAGCTTAAGATTGTCCACAGTCTGTAGTTAATATCTGGTTCAACATGAAGTAAGATGATACTTGGCTTCCTAATGCTTATAAATGTAGTTTCATGTATCCATCTGTTAAAATCGGTGTGTCTGCTGGGGGATCCTACTTATTTACTCTAAAGTAACTATTGATTGTTATTGACTTATCATTGTTATTTTATTTTCAAAAATTTATTGTGTGTGTTTGGATATGTGTGTGTGTGTGTGTGTGTGTGTGTGTGTGTGTGTGTAGGCACACATGTGGAAATCAGCAGAAGACAATCCTTTCCTTCTGCAATGTGGGTCCCAGGTCATCAGGCTAGACAGCAAGAGGTTTTACTTGCTGAAGAACCTTCTGGGTCCTTATTGCTATTTTAATTGTTTTCTACTTTTATTTAGTTTTCTTCTCTTCAATTTGTTGTTTTGAGGTTTGATGATATTTTATAATGGTGTACTTTCATAATTTTTACTTTATTTTTTCTGTATTTATCAGAATTTTTTATTTATGCTTGCCCTGAAGTCTACTGTATGAAGATTATGGTAGTTATTGCTTATTTGTAACTGGCAACTATTTCAATCCTATAGAACACTGTACATAGTCTGCATTATACTGTGTATCCAACTGATTTTATCTCTATAGCACAAATTGTGTTCTATTAAGGTTGGGATTTATTCCCTAGCATATTATAGATTCATTAACCTATTATTGATTTTAAGGTTTTTATGTTAATTGATCTTTGTTGTGATGACAACATATCTAATTGAAAAGGAAAGTTTATTTTGGCTCACTGTTTCAGTTAATCACTTATTGCTTTTAAGCCTATTTTAAGAAGAAACATCATAGTGAAAGGACATGACTAAGGAAAGATCATAGGAAGGAGAGAAGATGTATCTTTTAAGACTATGTTCCCAGGATTCTATTTCCTTAAAATAAACCCCTATATTATGACTTTGATTATTTCACAGTAATACCAACAGATCATGGGTCCAACAATGCAGTAATACATCGCTCAGTTCAGAGCCTTCAGTATCCAATCACTTCTCCATAGTTTCATTTCTGAACATTACCTTGGAGAACAAGCCTTCAACATAGGAGTATATAGGAGACATTTTATGTGCAAAATATCATCAAACGTCAAAAAATGTTTATGTGACAGTTGTTGCCAATAATTATACTTGGACTAAAAGTTATCTATATAACACCATTGCAGCATCACATTATTTTCTCTCTTCTATGTATTTATATTTTCCAACTATATTTTATACTTTCATATACTTTTTAACTTATTTTATTATCTTTTTATTTTATTTATTTATTATTTTTTATTATCTTTTCATTTTACTTTGAAAAAATTTCTCTTTGCACTTCCTATAGGATGGTTATAGTGGTGAACTTTGTTTTTGTTGTCTAGGAGTCTACTATGCCTTCATGGTTTGTTTTCTGTTAGCACCTTAAATATACCATCTCGCTCATTCCTTGGATTCAAGTTTTCTGTAGAGAAACTGACTCATGGCCTTATGAAAGATTTTGTTGCTTGTCCCCTCAGGTGTACACGGCAAATACTTTAGCTGAGCTATCACCATATCCTCCAATTATGTATTATTAAAATTCATGTGTTTATCATCATCATTATTTTCCTTTTATCATTACCTGACCCTTTAAAAATTATATTTGACTGTATTGATTACATTAAATTAATTAAATATATTAATAAGCAGAGCATAGTAGCTAATTCCAGCACTCAGGAGGTAAAGGCAGGAAAATCTCAAGTTCCAGGCCATCTTTAGCTATGTAGTGAATTCAATGCCACCCTGTGCTACAGAGAGACTCTGGCTCAAAAACGTGTGAACAAATTTTCAGTTATTTTTCTTCTTTCTCTCCTCCCTCCACCCATTCCATACCCTTCCACTCCTTCTTAAATTCATGCCTGTTTTACTTTAAATATATGTATACACATATGAATAAATATGGAAGCATGAGATGCTGAATTCATTTATGTATATATGTCACTTGTATGTATATATTTTTAAGGCTGACTGCTTAGTATTGCACAAACAATTAGGATGTGCATTCCTAGTGAGGAGTAGTTCTCTATATTTCAGTAGTCATTAATTGCTTATAGTCCTCCTTGTAGGGGTAAGGCCTCTTGATAATTCTCCCACCTATGTTGGTATGTCAACTGGTATTGGAATTGTTAGGTCTTGTTTAGGCAATCATACTGTTGGTCTTTCATGGGTGTACCTGTCCTGCCATATCTAGAAAGCACAACCTCCGCCACACACATCAGACTTTATGGTCTTCCAATATGTTCCCTGAGCCTTAAGTTCAAGGAGTTATGTTGTAAGTGTATCAGCTGTACCATTCTGTGTAGCCCCTGCTGACCTGGAACTCCTTCTGTAGACCAGGCTGGCCTTGAACTCACAGAGATCTGTCTGCCTCTGCCTTCTGAGCGCTGGCTTCAAAGTGTGCACACACCTTTATTGTACACGCCACTGGGTTTCAAAGGGATATGCATAATATAGTCTATGATGTACTTGGACTATGCCTTTTGTCTTTGTTTTTTCTTGCTCATCTTTCTTACTCAAAGCCAGATTCCCTAATGCATTAGGTCAGCATCAACTGGTTTCTTCTAGTTTTTCCTTCTAATTTCCTCAGAAAAGGAAATGAAATTCGAAACATTAGAATTACATAATGCAGTAATGTGACTGTTACCCAAAAGGTTAATCTTTAACTTGAACACATGACCCGCAAATATCCAGATACCAAATTCTGAATAAGGAAAACAAAAACTATTTAACTTCCTGATGCTGTCATTATGCTAATAATTTCTTTTTTAAATTTATTTTATTTATTTTATGTGTATGAGTACACTGTAGCTGTACCGATGGCCGTGAGCTATCATGTGTGTGACTGCTGTTGAACTCAGCACCTCTGCTGGCCTTGCTCTCTCTGGCCCCTCTTGCTCCGACATAATTTACTATTGCTGTCTTCAGACGCACCCGAAGAAAGCGTCCAATCCCATTAGGGGTGGTTGTGAGCCACCATGTGGTTGCTGGGATCCGAACTCAGGATCTTCAGAAGAGCAGTCAGTGCTCTTACCTCCTAAGCCATCTCTCCAGTCCCCAATAATTTTTTAATTATTTTCTTTTTTATTGGATATTTTCTTTATTTATATTTCAAATGTTATCCCCTTTCCCGGTCCCCCCCCCCAGAAATCCCCTATATCATCCTCCTTCCCCTGCTTCTATAAGGCTGTTCCCTCACCCATCCACCCACCCCCTTCTGCTTCCTGGCCCTGGCATTTCTCTACACTGGGGCATCGAGCCTTCCCAGGACCAAGGGCCTTTCCTCCCATTGATGACCAACTTGGCCATCCTCTACTATACATATGCTGCTTGAGCCATGGTCCCACCATGTGTACTCCTTGCTTGGTGATTTAGTCCCTGGGAACTCTGGTTGGTTGATATTGTTGTTCTTCTTGTAGGGTTGCAAACCCCTTAAGCTCCTTCAGTCCTTTCTTAGCCCTTGTTGTTGTTGTTGTTGTTGTTGTTATTATTATTATTATTATTTTACAGTCCAGTTGTTAGCCCCCTCCTAGTCTGCCCTCTGACTGTTCCTCATCCCACCCCCCATCTCCAAGAGGGTGGCCCCCCACCTCACCAGACCTCCGCAGTCCCTGGGGTCTCAAGTCTCTGGAGAGTTAGGTGCATCTTCTCTCACTGAGGCCAGACCAAGCAGTTCTCTGCTGTATAGGTGTTGGGGGCCTCTGACCTGCTAGTGTATGCTGACTGGTTGGTGGCTCAGCATCTGAGAGATCTCAGGGGCCCAGGTTTGTTGAGACTTCTGGTCTTCCTATGGGTTCACCCTCTCTTATCCCTCCCAATTTCCCTTATTTTTTTCTAACTAGTTCCCCCTCCTAATTTCATGTCTTTTTTTCCTTCTGGTGTGTTGTTCATGATTGCAGCAGTCATGTAATAATCTAAAAGTAAAGCATTTCATGGCATTTGATCCCATCTTCTGACACTTAAATTCTTTCCCCCTTCTTCTCTGATGCTTCCTGAGCCTAGAAAGGGGTGATATTGGATGTCCCATTTAAGACTGAGCACCCAAAATCCACTTATTTTTTACCACGTTGATCAATTATGGATCACTGGTTTAACTGCTGCCCACTGCAACAGAGCTGAGAGCAGCAGTATTCTAAGTAAAACTATAAGTGATTAAAAGACAGTTTGACTACATGTGTATTTAGCAAAACACCAGTAGTAAGTTCCCACCCAGGGCCTGGAACCAGCCTGGCCATATGGTTTTGGCCAGGTGTGCATTCATTCCCTCCCATAGACTCTCAGATATAATCAGAAAGCAGTTGGCTACCTCTAATAAGCATGCCATTTTTGCACCAGTGGTTCAAATGTTTTGCTTCTCCATCAGTATTGTAACATTATGGGTCCACAGCTCAGTAATAGCATTGTATCTTTTCTTCTACAGCAGGCTAAACAGCATCCTTGCACTGTGGACACCCACCAGCAGAGAGGAAGCTACAGATCAACCTGATTTCTGTGTCCTGTATCCAAAATGGGTAGTGTCTTCACCAATAGGGTGTTCATCTAGTTCTAGTGGGTGACCAAGAACAATGACAATGACCTCTATTGATTTTGGAGCCTCTGAGGCCTCCCTGGCAAACAACTCGCAAGAATGTATCTTGTACTTGGTTTTGAAGTTATTGTTTTGTTTTTTGTTTTGGTTTTTTGGTTTTTTGGTTTTTTTTTTTTTTAAAGCTTATGGTTTCTGGGATGAGCAGCATCACCCATGTAGGGTACCTCTATTCAAACTACCTTTTAAAAAGATTGTATGTTTTAATTATCTTTTAAAATTAATAGTTTCTACTTAGGTTGTTTATCTATCTTCAAGCCTCCATCCATATTTAAACCTTCCCACCCATATTACTTTCCCTCTCCACTTGCACATCATATATTTTACTACCTGTTCCTTTCCCATCCCCATATCTTATGACTCTTTTCTTGCTCCCTCCTCTGTAATACACTCACTTATTCATTCTTCAACATAGAAATTAAAGCATTTGAGGTAAAGATCTGCACATGAGATATAACTGATATCATTTGTCTTTCTGGGTCTCTGTACCTCACTCAGTATAATATTTTTCAGTTTTATTCTTTTCTCTATAAATTTAAAATTTCAGTTTTTCTTGTGCTAATAGAGTTCTGTTATGCATATGTACCATATTTCTATTATCCACTCATTAGTTTATGGACATTGGTTTCCTCTGTACTAGCTATTCTAATGGCAGTGAAATGGAATATCAGATTATCATCCATTTGAATTTCTCTGATGAATAAGGATGCTGAATATTTAAAAATGTTTGTTAACAATTTGTACACCCTTATTCATGAAACTCAGATAGATAGATAAATAGGTAGATAGATAAAATATTTAAAAATAGCCTTTACCAAGGAAGTAAATGAACTTGTCAATGAAAATTTAAATTACTAAAGAAATGCTTTAAGGAAGATCCTAGAGGAAGGAATGGTAGAATTAGGATTGTGAAAATGACCATAGTACTAAAATTAACAGATTCAGTACAGTGCCACTCAAAATCCCTACAATATAACTCATAGAAAAAGGAGGAAAATACCTAAAAGTTGTATGGCCCTAAAATAACCCCAAATAGCCAAAGCAGTCTTGAACAATATTAGAGGGATTACGACACCACATTTCAAGCTATGTTACAGAGGTATCATATTACAGAGCGATAGTATTAAAAATCTGCATGGTATAAGAACATAACAAGCATACAGGTCAATGGAACAAAATAGAATACCCAAATATGAATACCCATGTGATTTTAAATGTATATATTTAGAGGTATAAATTGATTTCTTCTTTTTCTTTTCCTTTTATTTATTCTTCTCTTATATATTACATCCTGAGTGCAATTTTCCCTTTCTCCTCTCCTCCCAGTCCTGTTTCCCCACACCTCCTCTCTCAAGACTGTATTCTCTGTAGCTCCGAAGTTTTGTCACATTGTGTTTCATTTAGTTCTAGGAACATTTAAAATTTCCTTCCTGATCTCTTCAATTTTGGGGGTCACTTATGTATTTTACCATATCATCTGCGAATAGTGATACCTTTATTTCTTCTTTGCCAAGTTTAGTCCCTTGATCTCTTTTTGTTGTCTTATTGCTCTAGCTAGAACTTTGAGTTCTTGAATAGATATGGGACTCGGTGGGCATTCTGTGAATCCTGTGTCTTCAATGGTCAGATACCTGGTGTTGGTGTAGTATAGATTCTGACCTGGTAAATAACAACTGCCCTGCTGGGTTCTCTGCACAGTGGAGATTGGGATGTCAGGAATGGGAATGTTGCTTTGGAGTAGCTAGTGGGTATTCTGTGGGATCCTGTAGTACTCAGTGCTAGTAGGGACAGAGCATGTCAGGATTTGGCTGAGGTGTGACCTCTGACCTGATGAATAGGAAGGCATACCCCTGGGTTTGATCCTCAATGGGGGTTTGGGTGCCAGGGTTTGGTGGGTATATGGCCTCTAAATTAGTGGTTAGATGCTCCTTGGGTCTCTGTGGTGCTGAGTGCTGGATTACTATGGGTTGTCGGTGCTGTGGTCTCTGATCTGACAAATGTTTAAACACTTGTCTGGATTTTGCATGGAGTGGATGTTGGGATACCAGTGGTAAACAGCAGTGTGGTCTCATATGCGGTTGGCTGGTATTTCCTGGTGTGCTGCATTTAGTGGCCAGAATCAGGCCACTGAGGACTCACTGGTAATGTGGCCTCTGAGTTGGGTGTGGGTGGGGACTTTGTGGGATTCTGGGCATGGTAATACTGGTTGCAGTGTTTAAGCTTTTACAAGTTCTTAATTTCCTTGTAGAATTTTTTCTCTTACATGTTGCTGATTTTCTCATCTACTTTGTTGATTCTTTTTCCTCTATGTTGCTGACTTTTCTCTCCAGCTTCTGGATTAAATTCTGCTTGTTTTTAAAACCTTTTAACTTCATTGATCACTTTCATCAGAAAACTTTTGAAATCGTCATCCCACATCTCATATTTCAGTGTCTTAAATTCAGTACTTGATAAGCTAGGATCTTCTGGAAGAATCCTGCTTCCTTTTCTTTTTGTGTATCTCGTGCAAGTTTTACAGATATTAATTTTAATATCAATTCCAGCTTTATTTGGCATCCTTCTTGTTAATCAGCCCATTTGTGAGAGTACAACCTCTAATATCAGGGATGGAGTAGAAACTAGACTGCTATATTAACAAACATCAAGACAAGAAAGACAGGAACACTCTTCAAATTTATCAAATCCCAAGACTACATCATCAATGGCCACAAAGCAGAAAATGACAAATTAATACAGAATATGCCATAAAGTTACAAAATGTTTGGGTAAATTGTTAATTAATGAGATAAAGGAAGGAGGCGAATAAAGAACAAAAAAGAGGGGATCAATGTTCGATAGTGAAAGAAGAAAATCAGTGGAGAGGAATGTAAAAGAAGAAAAAGATAAAGAAAAGAAGAAAAGAGAAGAAAAACCCAGAAAATGATTTTTCAGTATCATTATACAGCTATATTCACAGTGAGAGAGAGGGTGGTTAAACCGCTGGAATTTTGTCTTCCCTATTCTTTTTGCTGCTATTGAGCATCTACTAGTTAAACATCTGATGTCCTTCAGAGATGTCTTTACTGTAGCAGCTTCCCTTCTTCTGCAAGCCAGTAACTCCCGCTGGCTTTGCTTACCTTGTGGGATAGGTGGATTTTCATAGCTTTGGGTAGCACCCAAACCACCTGGGAGTGGTTAATGTTAGCTGTGGGTTTTCTCTGAAGTGTGTTGGAAGTGTGGTAACCAACTACAGCATTGACGTCTGCACAGATGGAGGACCTGTCTTTGTACTCTCAGGAACTTCTAAGATTAGTCAGCTTGATAGAGGTGGGGGCTTCAATATTCTCAGGCTCTGGTCTAAAGTGTGCAAAGGCTCCTGACCTCAGGCTTCAAAAGATCAAGCTTATGCAAATCTCATTTGATGAAATTTATTCCTGGCTACTGAAGGTAGGTTTATACACATCACTGTTTAAGGCAACCATAAGAAGCTTCCTTTCTCTGCCTGTGTGTATCTGGCTCTACTGTTCTTCACAACTGCCTTCTAAGGCCTTGTGTTCCTTTGAGGCTGTGACAGGTTAAACTCAAGCTATGAGCCTTCTTGTTTCCTGTTGCCATACTCTTAGGATATATCAGTTTAACAACAGATTATCTGTCGAGGTGGCACCTAACCATTGCCCTCTGAATCATATAGAGTGGCCAAATTGGATTTTTGTTCTTCTTCTGTTGTCCTCCAGAAGGATCACTTTCTCAGTGAGATCTGTTAAGTATATTTGAGTCCTGGGTGGGATATCCATTATCTGAGGGTAGAACTCCCACTACTTTTTGCCAAGTCTGCCTCAGTGAGCTTTTAGAGGCGGCATCTGCTTTCTTCCCCTGCTGGAGAGCTGTGTAACTGGAGCTATGTTCGGTTCAGCAACTTTTTTATTCTCCATAGTTCTATCACTACCTTTGTCAATGTCTCTGGCTCTTCCTCTTCCTTTCTTTGCAATAGAGTCTGTTTGTTCTTATGCTGAACCTTCTATTTGACTGAATCACATGGAGGCAGCTTCTTTTCTTCCATGTTACCTAAACTCTGCTTATATTTTGAATCAGGTAATTTGCTGGTATTATTTCTGAGTTGTATGGGCTTCTTACATATTTGAATATTGGTAACTTACAAAAATTTCAATTATTTTCTCCAATTTCATAGCTTGCCATTTAATTTTCCTTATTGATTCCCTTGCTGCTGCATTTTCTACATTTGTGTAGTCCCATGTATTTATTTTTGCTTTTGTTTCCCATGATCTTAGTGTCACATCTAAAATGTAAGAGCAAAGCTTTCTTTAAAGACTTTTAGAATTGCAGGTTATTGTTTCATTTATCTTGAGTTGAACTTTGTATATGGTATAAGGATTTACTTTTGTTTTTTATATCCATTCCCCAATAGTGTTTATTAAAATCTATATTTCCTGATTATATGTTTTTGATAATCCTGTAAAAATAATAAAACTTTTAGTTTGACTTCTTGACTCTCTGGTCTCTTCTATTATTCTGTGTCTATTTTCCTGGAAGCATCATACCATTTAGAATTTTATAGCTCACTAGTACAATTTTGTCTGGTTTTGCTTTGTTTTGTTTTGTTTTGTTTTGTTTTGTTTTGATACAAGGTCTCAATGTTCAGATCAGGAACAGCCTCAATCTATCATTCTTCCTCTGACACCCTCTCTAGTACTGGGATTACCTATTTATGAATAAATGTATTTTGCATTATGCTATGTTTAGGTATGACCCCCATAGACTCATATGTTTAAACAAGCCTATGGGGGCCAGGGAGTGGAATGTGATGGTTTGTATATGCTTGGCCCAGGGAGTGGCACTATTAGAAGGTGTGGCCCTGTTGGAGTAGGTGTGACCCTGTTGAAGTAGGTGTGGCCTTGTTGGAGTAAGTGTATCACTGTCGGGTGGGTTTTAAGACCCTCATCCTAGCTGCCCGGAAGCCAATATTCTGCTAGCAGCCTTCAGATGAAAATGTAGAACTCTCAGCTCCTCCTGCACCATGGCTGCCTGGATGCTGCCATGCTCCCACCTTGATGATAATGGACTGAACCTCTGAACCTATAAGCCAGCCCAATTAAATGTTGTCCTTATAAGAGTTGCCTTGGTCATGGTGTCTGTTCACAGCAGCAAAACCCTAACTAAAACAGAAGTTGAGTTTAGTGGTCTGTTCATATAGTCTCAGGTGAAGATATATCACTTCAGTCCAGGAACCTGAGGTTAACCTGGACAATGTAACAAAACCCAGACTCACTCACAAAGGAAAAAACAAAAACAAAAAAGAAGTGAGAAAAAAAGAATATTTTAAAAAACGAAAGAAAAAAAATGTTGGCTGGTTGAGGACCCAGGGTCCACAAACCCTCTTTGTTCACAAGCCACTTTTCCTGAGTAAGTTGCTTCTTCACTTCTAACCTTCCTTCAGCCCTCAGCCATCTGTCAACTCACAAGCCTAGACCTATAGCCCTCTGTGTGAGAACCTCCTTTCCTGGGGAAATCACTTCTTCCTTAGCCCTATGCTTACCCCAACCTTTGCAGTATGTGAACTCAATCCTGGTTCTAGACCTGTGGCCATGAGCTCTCTTCTTTGTGAAGCCATGTTTCCTGAACTAGCTCTAGACTACAGTTTAGGAGAGACCTTTCCACAATCTGATTAAACAGCCCATCTACCTGCCTTGCCTGGCTTATCTTAGGTTGCATATCTCCTGCACTGGCTCAATCTATGCAAGACCAGATTCTTACATCAGAGACACAACCAAAGAAAGAATTCTACATGGCCTGGTCAAACAGCAAAAACAAAAACAACATAAATTACCAAAATAGCATATCTCCCATCAAACTCACTAGTCTATGGAGGTGTTCTCTAATGAGAACTAACTAGATGAACCACATGACACAGAATTTAAGAGATCAATTAAAAATTTTATCAAATAATTCAAAGAATTTAATGATGTCATGAGCAAACAATTCATTGAACATACAACAATAACAATAATAAATGCTTGAGTGATGCCAAAGAAAATACAAATATACATTGATATAATGATAACTGAGAACTTGAAAACTGAACTAAAAAAAAGATAGAAAGGTTTAAGAGAATATAGGCTGAAGTTAGAATGGAATTTAAAAACTCAATATTTCAATAGAAAAGTCAGACAAAAGACTTACAAGCAGAATCAAGCAGAATATAGAATATCAAGATTCTAAAAAGGAAAAATAAAGAAAAGAAAGAGAAAACATTTAAAAGGACAGACTAGGACCACACAGGGAATATGGGACACCATCAATAGATCAAATCTTTGAATTATAGACCTAGAAGAGGGAGAAGAATTCCAAGACAATGGCATGGGATCTTTAACAGGGTTCTAGAAGAAGCTAAGAAAAGACACAACCATATGCACACAAGATGCACACAGAACCCCAAGTAGGCAGACCAAAAAAGAAGAGACCCCATGGCATATCATAGTTAAAACGCTAAATATACAGAGTAAGAGAGAAATATTGGAAGGTGCTAGGTCTTTATTTAATATTCTTTAAAACAAGCAAAACATCCAAATATGTTGTTTCTCTTTTGGATCCTATTTTCTAGTGGGGAAAACATTATACAAACAATCAACATAAAACAGAACTGAAGCACATAATACATTTCTAAATAAAAGTTCTAAGGGAAAAATAGAACAGAACAAAGAGGATTAGGTTAGTATGGGGGCGCTCACTTGAATAAATACTTCACAACAGGGGAAATGGTTATGCAGCTATATTATAGAGAATATTCTTAGTCACTGTGGTTGTGCACACTTTTAATCCCAGCACTCAGAAGGCAGAGGCAGGTGTATCTCTGTGAGTTTGAGGCAAGCCTAGTCTACAGAGCAAGTTCCAAGACAGAGCTACACAGAGGATCCCTGTCTTGAAAATAACAGCAGCAACAACAGCAGCAGCAACAGCAACAACAAAAGAGAATATTCTTGGCATTGGAAGCAGTGGAGCAAATACCTAAGGTGAAAGCATGATGGGTATATTTAAATGTCTATAAGGAAGCCAGTATGACTGTAGGCATGAAGCCAGACGTCTTAATGGATCATTTTTTTTAATTTTATGAACCAATATAAGAACTGAC
>NC_045030.1:95043963-95045443 GCF_008632895.1 Mastomys coucha
ACAAAATAGAAGACATCACAATATATTCATGTATATTAGAAAGAAGGAGAATATATGTGAAGATATATATATATATATATATACATATATATGTGTGTGTGTGTGTGTATAAATAATTTAACTTATTTTGAAATAGTAACAACTGAATCACTAGGAGAGGCGGAGAACCTGGTAGTTTCTTGATCCTCAGGACTTGGTGTCTCAGTAATCAGAGTAGAGCTGCAGTGGCTGTCTCACACCGGTGAGACTGAGAACACAGTCTGCAGGGTTGAGTATCACAGTAATCCCAAGCTGGTGCTGGAAACTAATATCACATGATAAAAAAATAGAAGAAAACACAAATATCAATTTAATGTTCTTAACAAACATATTCTTAAATAGGACCAAAGCACTGTCAATTACAATTTTCAGTTCTATAACTAGTAACAGGTCTTTAGCTGGTATTTACAACTACCTCCTTCTACCCATTCTGTATTTCCTTTGTCCTCACCCAGCACTTGTTCTTTACTTGGATGGGTGATCTACACCCTCATTCCTGAAGGGAATTCATCATTTTGCTTGGATGGGCTGCTATAAACGTTAAACACAGGACATAGTAATACCAATATATGCCCTATGCTGGTTAGTTTTTGTCACCTTGACATGAACTAGAGTACCCTGAGAAGAGGGACCTTTGACTATGAAATTGATTACATCAGAATTGCCTGTGGGAATGTCTATGGGGCATTCTCTTGGTTATTAGTTGATACACAAGAGCCCATCCCACTGTGAGCTGTACCACCACTAGGCAGTTGGTCCTGGGTTATATAACAAACAAAGCAAGCAGAACAAGCCATAGAAGCAAGCCAGTAAGCAGTATTTCTCTGCAGTCTCTGTTTTAGTTGATGCCTTGAGTTCTTGATTCAACTCCCTTTATTGATGGACTGTAACCTGTTAGCCAAATAAACTCTTTCTCATCCCAAGTTGGTTTTGGAACATACTAGAATGAAACTTCTGTGTTTCAGAAATATTCTTCCTTGTTTCTATTGTGGAGAAGTAGTCTAATTTCTCTCTCTAGCAATCTAGATCAATTCCACATGCTAACTAGCATGACTCTTTTGCTATTCTGCTGACTTCAAAATCTAAAGTGGCCAGAAGGAAGTCCTTGCTTCTAGTTTGATGGAATATTTAATGTGCCTTCTGGCAGAAGCACCCTTCCCTCTAGAAACAAAACTTGTAGAACACAAGGTCACTGGAACAGAAAGCAAACATTTCCCTAGTAGGTCACTAGGGATGATAGATAGTGAGTGTTACCACTCTCATTTCCATGCCATAATTCCTGAACCTAGGAATCCTAACTATAGGAGAAACACAACTACTTAATTGGACACTGATTCAAAGAATATACAGCCTTCTGGAGAGCCCTGCCTCAGCCCTCCAGGCTATTTCCATCCTTTTCATTCTTGGATGTGATTCTTAGCTGTGTCTTTTTTTTTTTTTT
>NC_045030.1:95045494-95045752 GCF_008632895.1 Mastomys coucha
TTAGCTGTGTCTTTAAAAGGCCATTTCACCACCCTATCAAGCCAGTTGCTTCCGGTAAGACCAGCGAATCCCATGATTATGGGCTCACTGAGGCATTTCTTTAGTGGGGAAACAGGTTCTTCAGTCAGAAGTAATTCTGTGTGCAGTACTATGACATGATCTCTCTGGATGTGGTACAAATTGTTTGTCTGGGACAAGGTGGCAATGTTGTTACAAATGAGAGATTAATTGTAATGGTTTACCTGAGCAGTGATGTTT
>NC_045030.1:95046054-95047382 GCF_008632895.1 Mastomys coucha
GATCCTCCACTCACTCATGCATTCCTACCTCACCCCTCTAGCATGCCCCTAGACTGGGGTATCAAGTCTCCCTCTCCTCCCATTGATGTCAGATAGGGCCATCCTCTGCTACTTATGCAGCTGGAGTCCTGGCTCCCTCTCTGGTTTGTGGTTTAGTCCCTGGGAGCTCTGTGTGGTCCAGTTAGTTGATATTGTTCTTCTTATGGGGTTGCAATCCCCTTCAACACCTTCAGTCCTTCCCCTAGCTCTTCCACTGGGGTCCCCAGCTCAGTCTTATGGTTGGCCATGAGCATCTCCATCTATATTGGTCAGGTTCTGGCAGAGCCTCTCAGGAAACAGCTATACCAGGCTCCTGTCAGCAAACACTTCTTGACATCCACAGTAGTATCTGGGTTTGGTGTCAGCAGATGGGATGGATCCCTAGGTGGGGCAGTCTCTGGATAGCCTTTTCTTCAGTCTCTGTTCCATTTTTTGTCTCTGTTTTTCCTTTGAACAGGAACAATTCTGAGTTAAAAGTTTTGAGCTGCGTGGCTGATCCCATCCCTCAAAGTGAGGGCCATGCCTATCTACTAGAGGTGGTCTCTACAGCTTCTATCTCCCTTTTGTTGTGTATTTCAGCAATGATAGTGTTTATAACCAGAGATATAACTATAAAACTGGCAAGAAGTGGTCATGTTTTAAATATATTTCAAACATAGAGCATAAATTACTTACCTGACAGATTAATTATATGTAGAATGTGAGGGAAAGGAGTCAAAGGGAAATAAATAAAACAAAATATTAGAAAGGACAACAGTCATTATGTTGTCAAGATACGGAAGCCTGATTTATTTTGTTCTTCATGGCTTATGTGTTTTGCAATTTCCTAGGCAAGCTGTATTTCTTCTATAATTAAAAGAAAGTGAAGGCATTTTAGAAAAGAAGCTTATTAACTCATCTACTTTCCAAATCTAAGCAAAATTTAAATACATAATTCTACAAAGAAATACCTAGAGGACTTTTGGATATTCATGTAAGCACATATCAACAATTGATTATTAAGGCATTAGCTTTAAGAAAATTACCAGAGATTTGCTGTAATATTTAGAACCAAATATATTTACTTTTTATATAGAATATAAAAACTGGAAATCAGTTTCACGGTTCCTCTGGAAATTGGACATAATTCTACCAGAGGACTCAGCTATACCACTCCTGGGCATATACCCAGAAGATGCTCCAACATGTAATAAGGACACATGCTCCACCATATTCATAGAACCTTATTTATAATAGCCAGAAACTGGAAACAACCCAGATGTCCTCAACAGAGGAATGGATACAGAAAT
>NC_045030.1:95047805-95055508 GCF_008632895.1 Mastomys coucha
CCAAGGAGCTGAAGGGTTTGCAGTCCCTTAGGATGAACAGCAATATGAACTAACTAGTACCCTCAGAGCTCCCGGGGATTCAACCACCAACCAAGGAATATACACGGTGGGACTGATTGTTCTGGCGGCATGTGTACAGTAGAGGATTGCAAAGTCGATCATCAATGGGAGGAGAGGACCTCTGTCTTGTGAAAGTTCTGTGCCCCAGTGTAGGGGAATGCCAGGGCCAATAAGTGGGAGAGGGTGGGGTGGTGAGCAGGGTGAGGGGGGAGGCAACAGGGGTTTGTTCTTGTTGTTTTGGAGTTTTTTTTGGTCTTTTTTTTGGGGGGGAGTCTTTTTTTTAGGGTAAACTGGGAAAGGAGAAATCATATGACATGTAAATAAAGAAAATATCTAATAAAAAAGAAATCCAAAAATATTAAAATATGAGGTTTCTTTTTCTTTTCTATTATTTAAAACAATTATATATATTATGTTATATTATATTATTTTTTTGTTTTTTAAGACAGGGTTTCTTTCTCTCTTTTTTATTATTTTTTGGTGTTTCTAGACAGGGTTTCTCTGTGTATCCCTAGCTGTCCTGGAGCTCACTCTGTAGACCAGGCTGGCCTCGAACTCAGAAATCTGCCTGCCTCTGCCTCCCAAGTGCTGGGATTAAAGTCATATGTCACCACTGTCCAGCTGAGTTTAAATATATTTTGGTCATATTCTTTCCTTCACCAAACTCCCTTCAGATTCTCTTCCCATCTTTACCCACTCAACTTTAATTTCTTCTTTAAAAAACCCAAAACAAAACAAAAAACAAAAACCCAAACCAAAACCCAGCATGACATCTCCCATAATACCAAGAAAAAACCACCCCCCAACAGCAGCAGCAGCAGAAACAGCATCAAACTGTAACCACATAAAAGCAGACACACAAAAAGACTGTGGAATCCGTTATATATTGCTCAACTTTTCCCAAATATTAGGCCTGCCCTAGAGTTGCTGATACACCCAGTGTTACACCAGTAGGTATAAGTGACAGTTCAGTTGTTAACCTTTACTATGGTGGCTAGGTTTTCATTTATTCATTCATTCATTCATTCATTCATTCATTCATTCACTCATTTTAAAAGTATTTAAAAAATTAGTATGATAAGATAAGACAAAAACTATCACAGTGAAGTTGGATAAGACAGACCAACAGAAGGAAAAGAGCCCAAGAGAAGGCACAAAGATTGGAGACCTACTCCTTTGCACACTCAAGAATCCCACAAAAACACTAAATTGGAACCCATAATATATATGCAGAGGACCTGATGCAGACGCATGCAACTCCTGTGCTTGATGACTCAGCTTTTGTAAGTTCCTATGGTGTTTGTTTGCTTGTGTTAATCAGAAGGTCTTGTTCTCCTTGTGTCCTCCATCCCCTCTGGCTCTTACACCCTTTCTGCCACCTCTTCCACAGGGTTCCCCGAGCCCTAAGGGATTTGATAGAAATATTCCACTTAGGGATAAGTGTTTCAAGGTCTCTCACTCTGAATATTGTCTGGCTGTGGGTCTCTATTCCCATCTACTGCAAGAGGAAGCTTCTTTGATGATGGTCAAACAAGGGACTGATCCATGAGTGCACCAGAGCATCATTAGGAGCCATTTTGTCATTACTTTCCCTCTTCTTTTATACCAGTAGTGTTCAGTTTTATCCTAGGTTCCTGAGCCTATCTAGTCTCAGGTTCTTGGTCATCCAAGCAGTGTTGGGTATGGGTTCTATCTCGTGGAGTGGGCCTTAAGTCAAATCAGATATTGGTTGGTTACTCTCACAAGTTATCTTATTTTGTTTTTGCCACCATTGTCCTAGCATATCTTACAGGCAGAAAGAACACCATTGTTTGGGGATTTCCATTTGGTCCCTTTGGTCCACCACTAAATTAGATGTAACTGAATAATGGTACTGGAAGCTTTATTTGTTGACAACAGATGGCCCATTGGGGCCCTGTCTTCCTCATTATTTGGCAATTTCACTGAGATCACTTCCATATGTGTATATATTTCAGGAAGTTTCCCACCATATTAGGTTTACATCCTACCTCTCAAATGCCCCTTAGTTTTAGCTGTCTCTCACCATATTCCTCCCAGGACTCCTTATCCCCTTCCCACTTGATCTTCCTATTCCAACTCTACCCATCCATCCATATCTATCTATTCTATTTCCATTTCCTAACAAGATCTATCCTTCCCCCAAGTCCCTTACTCTATACTTAATCTCTGTGGTTCTAAAGACTGTAGCTTGCTTATCATTGACTTAACAGCTAATATCCATATATAAGTGGATATATACCATATTTGTCTTTCTGGGTCTGGGATACCTTACTCAGGATGATTTTCCCCCTAGATCCATCCATTATGTAAATACATAACATTTTCTTTATCTATTCTTCTGCTGAGGGGACATCTAGGTTGTTTCCAGTTTCTAGCTGTTATGAATAGAGCAGCAATGAACACGGCTGTGCCAGTGTCTTTGTGGTTGAATGGACCATTCTTTGAATATACAATCAGAGTGCTATAGCTGGATTTTGGGGTAGGTCGATTCCCAAATTTCTGAGGAACTGCTACACGGATTTCCATAGTGGCTGGACAATTTTTCACCCCCACCAGCAATGGACAAATGTTCCCCTTACTTCCACATACTTGACAATATGAGTTGTGATTGTTGATCTTAGACATTCTGATGGGTATAAGATGAAATCTGAAAGTAGTTTTGATTTGCATTTTCTTGATTATTAATGATGATTATTTCTTGATGTTGGACATTTCTGTAAGTGTTACTCAGCCATTTGAGTTTCTCCTATTGAGAATTCTCTCTTTAGATTGTACCTCATTTTTAGTTAGATTATTTGGTTTTTTTGATATCTAGTTTCTTGAATTCTTTATATATTTTGGATATTAGCTCTCTGTTGAATGTGGAGTTGGTGAAAATATTTTCTTGTTCTCCAGGCTGCTGTTTTGTCGTATTGATGGTGCCCTTTGCCTTATGGAAGCCTTACAGGTTCATGAGGTCCCGTTTGTTAATTGTCAGTCTCAGTGATTGTGCTACTGGTGTTCTGTTCAGGATGTCTTTTTCTGTGTCAAAGAGTTCAAGGCTATTCCAAAAATGTGGAATTTCTTAATCATGTTATGTAAAACGTGAACCCACATGTAAAACACTGTTTTGCTGCTGTAAAAATTTATTTCTTTTTTTCAGACAGGGTCACACTATGCAGTCCTGGCTGTCCTGGAACTCTGTAAACCAGATCAGCCTTGAACTCACAGAGATCTGTCTGCCGCTACCTTCTGGATGCTGCAATTATAAAGCAGGTGTCACCATGCCTGACAAAATTGTATTTTCTAAAAACATGCATAGTATTAAAAAGTGAGGGAAATTTTTTACCTAAGCAAAATGAAGCATGCTTAGAGGTAAGTCAAGGGATTGTATGTGGGAAATCTGGGGGCAGTCTCTCTACTTAAAGTAGCAAGCCTATCATATATCGAAATTAAGACTATTGATATTGCTGGGAGGTGGTGGTGCACGCCTTTAATCCCAGCACTTGGGAGGCAGAGGCAGGTGGATTTCTGAGTTCAAGGCCAGCCTGGTCTACAGAGTGAGTTCCAGGACAGCCAGGGCTACACAGAGAAACTCTGTCTCAAAAAAAAAAAAAAAAAAAAAAAAAAAAAAAAAAAAAAAAAAGACTACTGATATTAAACCTAAGGAGTACGCCTGCTATCGCTGTTAGAATGGAATATTGACAAAAATAGGAATGGTCTTCGCAGAATCTGTGGCAGACATTTTACTCTCCTGTCCTGTTGTTGAGATAAAATACTCTCACAAGAACAACTTAAGAGAGAAAAGGTTTATTTTTGATGGGTACAGTCCGTCACGGCCAGGAAGGCAAATAGTGGGAACATGAAGTATCTGCTCACATTACAACCATAATCAGGAACAGGAAATGACTGCATGCCTGCTATTGTTGAGCTTATTTTCTCCATTTTACATAGTCCTGGACCCAAGTCCGGGAACGTACCACCCACACTGCATCATTCTTTCTATCTCAATTTATGCAATTAAGATAATCTCCACATTCTTACCCAAAGGCGCTTATCCCAGGTGATTATAGATTCTGTCAACTTGACAAATAGTGGTGATGTGGTCATTATGGTGTCCAGGCAGGAGAACGACATGTCACATTTTCTGAAGCAGTCATCCTCTAAGAGTCTGCTGATCTGCCTATTGATTAGCAGAATGAGATGTGGGAACTAGAAATTCCCTAAACTAGTCATGTGTGTAAAGAATCCAAACTCTAGAATTCAAGCCACCACAATGAGCAGCCAATTCCTTTCAGTTAAATGCTGAGGCCTCTGACTTCTCCATGGCTAGTTTTCTCTGTCAGATTAGAAGGTGCACATGAATCAGCACAGGTACCCAAATGAGCTTATATGAAAACATCGGCTACTGTTCTATGAGTCTGGCTGTCAGGATGAGCCTGCTGTAGCCGAGCCTGTGCTGAGTGCTCGCACCGTGAAACAAGATGACTAGCAGGACAGGGAAGCTCATTTAAGAAGCCAGCTGCCTTTTAAAAATACCTCCCTGAGAGCTTTTAACCAAATGAACCAATTCCACACTAAATACCTGCTCTGTTTTTTATCTGCTCTAGGTTTGAGAGAAGGAAAGCAAAAGAAAGAAAGAAGGAGAGGGAGAAAGAAAGAAAGAAAGAAAGAAAGAAAGAAAGAAAGAAAGAAAGGAAAGAAGGAAGGAAGGAAGGAAGGAAGGAAGGAAGGAAGGAAGGAAGAAAACTTATTAATGAGGACAGGTACCTCTGACCACTAACAGAATGAATACCCCACTCACAAATTGCTCATATCATCTCTGCTTTTGCATGAATCCAGCCATAGACTCATTTTTTGTATGTTAGAGGAAGAAGGGGAGAGGGAGAAGCATGCAACTTGTATATTACAGGATAATCTATACTGGGGTTTGTTGCTCTCTCAGAGAAGCCCCAAAAGGTAGACATCAGCACTTTCATTTTATACACTAAGTAGCTGAGGCACTACACTTTATGAACCCAAAAGGCCACTGAACCAGTATGCAGAAAAGATAAAATATAAGACTGGGTCTTTTTAAAAATTTTTATTTATTTTATGTATATGAGTACACATTGTAGCTGTCCAGATAGTTGTGAGCCTTCATCTAGTTGCTGGGAATTGACTTTTAGGACCTCTGCTCGTTCCAGTCAACCCTGCTTGCTCCAGTCTGCCCCACTCACTCCGGTAGCGCTTGCTCAGTCCCTGCTAGCTCTGGCCCAAAGATTTATTTATTATTATAAATACGTACACTGTAGCTGTCTTCAGACACACCAGAAGAGGGCTTCAGATCTCATTATGGGTAGTTGTTAGCCACCATGTGGTTGCTGGGATTTGAACTCAAGGACCTCTGGAAGAGCAGTCAGTGCTCTTACCCGCTGAGCCATCTCACCAGTCCAGACTGTGTCTTTCTGACTGCTATTTACATGTTTTACTAATGCTGGTCTGGGGACTAAGACACCCATACCACTCTACTGAAGCAACAGACCTCCTTTACCCAAACATATGCCCAAGTAAATGAGATTTATGTTTTGGGAGGACTAAGCTCATGCTCTGGGATATATGTGGGCCTATCTAAATGTGAGACTCGCCCTTTGGGATCCAGTCTGCTTCCACTGACAGGCATCTTTCCTATGAGTAAGACTGTCTCCTCTTAGGACTTCCGGGTGCTTCCCGAAGCTGCCAGAATCATCAGGTGGTTATGTCTGCCACAGCAATCTCTGACTCAGAGTAATTATTTATCTATGCTTCCTTCATCTCCTGTGCCTGAGGCAACCACAGAAAAGAGCTGGCTGGGCTTCAAAGTCTCAGGGACACAATGCCTGGCTTATCTGTCAATGGCACTGTGCTCCTCTTCCAGTCTCTGAGTCTGGTTTACTCACTACACAAAATAGGAATCCCAGAAAGAGGGTCGTGTCCAAGGACACACAGCCAGCTGTGCTTCCAAGATGGCTGGGGAAACAAACGCAGAAAAATGGTATACAGATGCGAGTGACTCAAACCAAACCCATGCGTTTCCCAAATCCCAGGCAGATCTTAGCGCGTTTCCCATTTACTGTGGCGTCAGCTCTTGCGAGGAGCCTGCATATAAAAGAAAGCTAATGCTAGGAAGGACTGCAGCATTTTGTCCCCAAGGGCCAACATCAATTCTACCAGGCTGGATGACTTCCCTCATCTGTTGCATAGCAACCTCCCCTGTCAGCTGCCTGTTTTTCCTCAGCATTTCCTCTGTAAAGTGTCTGCAGTGGACGTGATCAGACTCAGGAAAGGAGGTCTGAGGTGCCATTTTATATTTTATCTGCTTCCATGTCTGTATCTTCAGTCATGATCCAGCCTGTACCTTATGGACTTGTACCCTGCTGCCCACGTCCCTTCTCCAGGTGGATATCTCTCAGTTCTCTGCAAATCAAGATCTTAAAATGTCCTCTGGTAATTTATTCTTCCAACAAACATCGTGTATTCTTCCAGTTGATTGTTTTTCACCTCAGTAAACACTACTAATATGTATTCTGATTCTTGAGTGAGAAACCTCTGAGTCATCTCTCACTGCCCCCTCTCCATCCTTCCCTAGTGTTTGAATATGCTACCTCACTGTGCCCCAATACCTTTTTCTGTCATGCCTGCTTCACCTACAATTGTATCTCTTCTAGTGTACTGACTGTGTGGCCTCCCTGCTTCAGATCTTTTCCCTGCTTCCAATAAGCTCTTAATTGTCACTAAACTCATTGGAAAGTACATATCAAATCACTCCACCTCTCCGACTTGTCTCTCCCATTTCTTCGAATTATAATCAGAATCAAAGTCATAGCCTTTACCCTGGTCAGTACAACTTGTACAGAATCTTGACCCCCTGGTTTCTTCATTTCCTTTCCTTGCTGTTACTTTATTCAAATGTCATGAATGTTAATATTGAAATGAGTCATCACCAGCATCTCTGTGAAAGAGTGATATTTTTGTTGGCCTTTAACATGGATTTATAAATGAAATCTGTATGCCTGCTTCTAAAAATATAAATCCAAGGATATTGTTGCAAATAACCTAGCACAATGATGTCAATCCGAATACAAGGTCTCATTCTACATCCTTTCATTTCACTAGAAATTCTGGAAACCTGAATATCCAATACCTGCTTTGATTTGACACTAGTAATATTTCCATCCTTAGTCTATGTCATCAGTTTCCCTTCTCCAGTGGCTTTAAACTTCTTTCCTTTCCCTTTACACCCTTTGTATTCTGATTAATTTTGTCTGTATTGTGATTTTTCTTATTCCTCATAGAAGTGAAGTTAGTGGCATTTGACTTGTTTAAACTGGGGCCTTGTCTCAGCTACAGTGACCACACTTCTCAGTTTTCCTACATAGCACTGTTTTACTAAGTCATTAGTAAAACTGCAAGGTTAGCATCTTCGTTTCTCTCATTTGTGACAAGTCTGCTAGAGGGCCTTGTGCTCCAGAAAGCAGTAGCCAACAGCATAAGATAGGTGGAAACAGAATGACAGGGGACAGGAAGAAAACACAAGAGTTGGAAAAATGAAAGGATCCAGGCAGAGAAGGTAAATCAAGGGTAAATAAAGATGGAGAACCTGAGATAATCGGCTATATGTAGAG
>NC_045030.1:95056491-95058081 GCF_008632895.1 Mastomys coucha
TTATTATTATACATAGTACACTGTAGCTGTCTTCAGATGCACCAGAAGAGGGTGTTCAGTCTCATTACAGATGGTTGTGAGCCAACATGTGATTGCTGAGATTTGAACTCAGGACCTTTGGAAGAGCAGTCGGTGCTCCTACCCGATGAGCCATCTTGCCAGCCCCCTGCCTTCCCCCAACTCTTACGCAAGATTTCCTGAGCTCCGTCTAATGTTTGGCTCTGGGTCTCTGTACCTGTTTCAGTCAGATGCTGGGTGGAGCCTCTCAGAGAGCAGTCATGATGGATTCCTGACTGTAAGTATAGGAGAATGTCATTAGGAGTGTCAGGGATTGGTTCTTGACCATGGGATGGGTCTCAAGTTGAGGCAGTCATTGGTTGGCCAGTCCCCCAGCCTCTGGTAAATCTTTGCCTCTAAACTTCTTATAGGCAGGACAAATTTTGGGTCAAAGGTTTTGTGGATGGGTTGGTGTCTTTATTCCTCAACTGGAAGTCCTGCCTGACTATAGGAGGTGGCCACTTCAGGATCCATATCCCCCACTGCTAGGAGGAAGTATCAGCTAGAGTCACCTTCATAGACTTCCTGGAGCCTGCACCGTCCCAGGTCTCTGGCATATCCTAGAGATGCCTCCACCTCTGCCTGCCACCAATGTCCATTCACTCCTCTGGCCCTCTCTCTATCTCTCCCTTCAGGTACCTGATCAACCCACCCCACATTGTCCTCTCTTACCCAGTTCCCTCCATCTGCCTCTGATACCCATTTTATTTCCTCTTCTGAGTGAGATTCAAGCATCCTCCCCTAGGCTTTCTTTCTTATTTAGCTCTTTTGGTTCTGTGGATTGTAGTGTGGTCATCTTGTTCTTTATGGCTAATATCCACTTATTAGTGAGTATATGCCATGCTTGTCCTTTGGGGTCTGAGTTACTACAGTCAGGATGATATTTTCTAGTTCCATCCATTTGCCTGCAAATTCCATGATGTCCTTGTTTTTAACAGCCAAGTAGTAGTCCATTGGGTAAATGAACCACATTTTCTTTATCCATTTTTCAGTTGAGGGATATCTAGGATTTCCAGTTTTTGAAGGATGCCGTATCCTAACTGCAATGATTCTATTAAGGATTTACAATTCATTGGAAAGCAATCACTAGTACAACAGAAATAGGGCACCATCCAACATCTTAAGGGAAAACCACACCCACAAGTGGCAAAGAACAGTTCTGAATTGATGTGAGTATATTAAGAGGAGAAGATAATTCTTGTTTGCTTATTTGTTTGTTTATTTATTTATTTAGATTTTTGAGATAGGGTCTCATTATATAGCTCTAGTTACTCTTGGAACTCCCTATGTAGATCAGGCTGTCCTCTAACTCATAGAGAGATCCTCCTGCCTCTGCCTCCTGGATGCTGGGATTTAAGGTGCACGTCATCACCACCCTGTAGAGGTGGTGATGAATATAATTTTTAGAAGAACAGAGATGGGCTGTTAAGGGAATTTGGTCAGGATACAGAAAGTTTTTGCTATGGTTTTTCTTTCTCAAAGTTTTATTTGATTTTTTTCTACAGATTATATTTTTATTTGATTTTTCCTACA
>NC_045030.1:95058931-95060857 GCF_008632895.1 Mastomys coucha
GTTCCCCCTTTTAAGAAGGAATGAAATGTCCACCTTTTGGTCTTCCTTCTTATTGAGTTCCTTGTGGAGTGTTCCTACAGATTATATTTTTATCATATATATTTTTCCTCTCTCTCATCTCTCATCTCCTCTCCACCTCCCTATCTATCGAACTTCATGTTCTCGTTCTCTCTTTAAAAAAAACATAAAAATCAAAACAAACAACAAACTTAAAAAACAAAAACCATTAAGAGGAAAAAAATACTAAAACTAAACAAAACAAAAAGTGTGAAAACACACACACACACACACACACACACACACCTCACTGTGTCTGTTTTATGTTGGCCAATCACTCCTGGGCCATGAGGTCTACCCTGGAGTGTGGTTGATATACACAGTAACACTCCACTGGGAGAAAGCAATTTCTCTTTCCCAGCAGGTATCATTTGCAAATAGCTTTTTGATTAAAGGCTGGACTTTGTGTCCATTCGTGCTTCTCAATGCTGGGCTTCTGTCTGGTTTGAACAACTGCATTTGTCATAGTCTCTGTGAATTCATAAGATGCAGAACATTTTTAAAAGTCACAGTTTATTTTTTTCTGTATGTAGGTAATTATTGAAGAATATTTTTACATTTTATTAGTACATATTGCTATATCCAATAATGGGTTTCATCATGATATTTAATACATGCATATAACATATTTTGATCATGTTATCCCTACTGTTACCCTCTCTTGTCCCCCTCTTCTCGCTGCTGATCTTTTTCCTTTTCCTCAGTAGTTCATTGTTGAAGGAATTAATGTTTTCACAAACTAACACTGACAGCACCATAGTAACTAACAACAATGTTCACTCCCTCTCCTTACATATAGTGAATAACATAAACTACTGCATTTGTCATTGCCAAAATGTTTGTGTTGGGGATATTTTGAATATTTCATAAAAAAAATCTATGCCCTTTTGTGAGATGCTGGCATGTCTGCTAACCTCCTTATTAGAAAAATATTCATGCCTCCAGTATTTTTAATTCATTAAAAAATGAATGCACTAAATAGTGAACTTACATGCAGGAACAATCAAAACAGCATACTTCTGGTCCAAATAAATACAACTCTGCTCATTAAGTGAGATAACCTGGGTACAATGCTGAAAGATAGCATTCATGTTTACATATCATATTAATACCTATCAAGCTCTGTTATTTACACAGACTGATAAACATTTTAAAGCTAAAAATTTCAGTATTCAAATGAATTAAAATGGAAAAGTGGCTCCCATCCTGAATCCATTTTACTACATCAACTTTAGCTGTGTTGAGATAGTTTTTCATTCCATTTTCTAAGTGTATTTGAAGGCATGCTTACTTTATTGCCATTCCAATAGGGCTCAATTTGAATGATGGCTTGGTTTTAGCAGTGGGTTATTTGAGGTTGGAAGAGGGATACAACTTTACTATAGTCTATAGGAACAGAGAATTGATTTTTCCAGTGATAAATAAACTTTTATATGACAAATAACAGAAGAATGGTTACTCAGACTATAAAGTAGACTGCCTGCTTATATGAAATTGATCACAAATATAAATTTAATAATCTCATTTGATTATGTTTACAATGTATATGAACCTTCAAGATTGTAACTTTGGAGGGAACAAGAGAAAACGATAGTACCTGTCTTAGGGTTTTACTGCTGTGAACAGATACCATGACCAAGGCAAGTCTTATAAAGGACAACATTTAATTGGGGCTGGCTTACAGGTTCAGAGGTTCAGTCCATTATCATCAAGACAGGAGCACAGCAACATCCAGGCAGGCAAGGTGCAGGAGGAGCTGAGAGTTCTACATCTTCATCTGAAGGACACTAGAAGACTGGCTTCCAGGCAGCTAGGATGAGGGTCTTAAAGCCCACATCCACAGTGACACACCTACTCCAACAGGGCCAC
>NC_045030.1:95060868-95062850 GCF_008632895.1 Mastomys coucha
AAAAAAAAAGGAAAAGAAAAAAAAAAGAAAAGAAACAGAGAGACTTATGTTGACACACAGAATCCACTATTCATGCCTTCAACTGTTCAATGTTAATTTTGGATAGAGGCTTGTCAATACCCCAGGCTATATCCATCTGAACTTGCAATAAGAGAGATGTCAATATCTGTAGCATTAGTATTGATGCTATAGTGTTGGGTTAACATTTGTGTAGAGGTCACAAAAATGCTTCATTCCTGCACTACACAGTTCTGTCACTCTGATTTCTTCAAGAATTTTATATAAAGGAGACATATACCCGAGAAACACATCGATCATTTTCTCAGCCAATTCTCAGTACCCCTCACTATAGAGCCCTCGGGTCTAGCTGAGTTGAAGCACAGGCTGAGGCATGAGAATGAGACAGGGAGCTCTGATTTTGGACACAGTCTCAAATCCCCAGTGATAAGAAAGAAAGAAGACATATGTCAAAGCCTTGGTTTAATAGTTAGCACTGGTTTATTATATAATTTTTATATTCATTGCATCATGATTGTCATTATCCAAAACATAGTTATTCATGGTTATATATGCAAAGGAGATGAACTCTCCACCTTGTAAAGATGTCTGCACTCCTACATTCCTTGTGCTATTTTTCTCATTACCCAAACCAGTTATTTCATTTAAGTAACTGACAACAGACAAATGCATAAAGAAATGCATATAAACACTTAATATCACTAATGCGTATGTAAAATTTATGTCTCAACAAAATTGGAACAATTCACATCACACAAAGTGTGTTGTCTTGCCATTAAAAAAATAGTAACAGAAAGTCAAGTGGAAATACATCTATACTTGAAAATTAAACAGCATTAAGACATCTTAAATGAAGTAAAAATATTTTAATGGGTGTACAATGCAAAACAGTGATGAAAGAAATGTTCATAGAAATAAATTCTTAAGTTAAAAAGGAAAAGATCTAAAACCAATAATTTAAGCTTCTATCTCAAGAAAGTAGAAAAGTAGATCAAAGTATAAAACAAATAGAAAGAAGAAAATGAAAACAAAGGTAATAAAACAATAAAATTGAAAACAAGAAGTGGCTACAACTCCAGAGGAAGCCCCCTGTTCCACCAGAGGCCATACCAGTACTCAGAACTCCAGGTAGGCTGCAAATCTATTCTCTCAGTACCTGCCCAGCCCACCCTCAACTAACCCTCCCCTCCTTGTCACCATATCCTGGTCCCCAACTCCATCAGAGGTACTCTCCTGAACCAGAGGCCATACTATCCTCCAAAACTCCAGGCAGTCCATTAGCGGACTGTTCCTACTCAGTGCCCACCCAGCCTACCTCCAATTGCCCTATCCCTCCTTGTCACCATATCTCAGTCTCCAACTCTGGCAGAGGACCCCTTAATCAATCAGAAGCCACCCCAGCCATCAGAAGTTTAGCCCCCAATTCAGGTGGAGACCCTTTACTCAACTATAAGCCACTTCAGCCAGAAGACAAGAGAGGAAACAGAGACCAAGGAACAAAACACCCATCCAACAAAGACAAACTCAGAAATCTGCACTGTCTTAGTTAATGTTTTACTGTTATGAGCAGATACCATGACCGTGGCAACTCTTATAAGGACATCATTTAATTGGGGCTGCCTTACAGATTCAGAGGCTCAGTTCATTATCATCAAGGCAGAAACATGGTGGCATCCAGGCAAGCATGGTGTAGGAAGAGCTGAGAGTTCTACATCTTCATCTGAAGGCTGCTAGGAGAATATTGGCTTCCAGACAGTTAGAATGAGGATCTTAAAACCCACACCCATGTAACACACCTACTCCAATAAGGCCACACCTACTCCAACTGGGCCACACCTTCTAATAGTGATACTCCCTGGGCCAAACATATACAAACCATCACATGCACCTTGGCCTAGGATCACCCCAAACTCAGATGCCTAGATGCCAGTGTAAGAATAAAACCACCAAAGGTCCAGCGACAG
>NC_045030.1:95063679-95064833 GCF_008632895.1 Mastomys coucha
AGATCCTACTATAAAAGCCTATACTCCAGAAAACTGGAAAATGTACATGAAATGAATGGTTTTCTAGAAAGATACCACATACCAAAATTAAATCAAGAGCAGGTAAACTATCTAAACAGGCCCATATCACACAGGGAAATAGAAGAAGTCATTAAAAACCTCACAACCAAAAAAGCCCAGGGCCAGATGGATTTAGTACAGAATTCTACCAGACCTTCAAAGAAGACTTGATACCAATTTTCCTCAAATTATCCAATAAAATAGAAACAGAAGGATCACTACATAAATTGTTCTATGAAGCCACAATTACTCTGATACCTAAACCACACATGGACCCAACCAAAAAGAGAACTTCACACCAATATCGCTTATGAATATCAATGTAAAAATAATAAAATTCTTACAAATTAAATCCAAGAACACATCAAAACCATCATTCAACTTGATCAAGTAGGCTTCATCCCATGGATGCAAGGTTGGTTTAATATATGAAAATCTATGAACTTAATCCACTATATAAACAAACTGAAAGAAAAAAATCACATGATCATCTCCTTAGATGGAGAAAAAGCATTTGACAAAACACACTACCCCTTAATGTTTAAAGTATTGGAGAGAGCAGGAATTCAAGGCCCATACCTAAACATAATAAAAGCAATTTATTTTAAACCAACAGCCAATATCAAATTAAATGGAGACATACTTGAAACAATCCCACTGAAATTGGGGACAAGGATGCCCATTCTCCACATATCTATTCAATATAGTACTTAAAGTGTTAGCTAGAACAGTAAGACAACAAAAAGAGATCAAGAGAATGTAAATTGACAAAAAATAAGTGTATCGCTGTTGCAGATGATACGATAGTATACATAAGCGACCCCAAAAATTCTACCATAGAGCTTCTCCAGCTGATAAACAACTTCAGCAAAGTAGCCAGATATAAAATTAACTCAAATAAATCAGTAGCTTCCTTTATACAAAGGATAAACTGGCTGAGAAAGAAATTAGGGAGACAACTCCCTTCACAATAGCCACAAATAAAATATCTTGGGGTAACTCAAAGTAAACAAGTGAAAGAACTACATGACAATAATCTCAAGTCTCTCAAGAAAGAAACTGAAGATCTCAGAAAATGGAGAGGTCTCCCATGC
>NC_045030.1:95065858-95067695 GCF_008632895.1 Mastomys coucha
CAAACTGCTGAGAAGCACCTAAAGACATTTTCCAAGTCCTTAGTGATCAGAGAAATGCAAATCAAAACAAACAGGTGAAGGAATGAATAAAACTGTTCAAAACTTGAAAGTGGAAATAGAAGTAATAAAGAAAACACAAACTATTTCTTGGAGATTGAAAATCTAGGTAAGCAAACAGAAACTACAGGCAGGCACAAGCATCACCAACAGAATACAAGAGGTGAAGAAAGAATCTCAGGCATTGAAGTTACAATGGAATAAATAGATACATCCGACAAAGAACACATTAAATCTAAAAAATTCCTGACATGAAACATTCAGTGCAAGCATGGTATGTACTCATTTATAAATGGACATTAGATCCTAAGTAAAGGATAATCATGCTACAATTCGCAGACCCAAAGAGGCTAAGTAACAAGGAAGGCTCAGGGGGAGACACATGAATCTTTCTGGGATGGGCAAATAGCAGATATTTTTGTGGCTGGACTGGGGGTGGTGAGGAATGAGAACAGAAGGGATAGAGTGTGCGGGAGGGGCGAGTAATAGAGTGAGAGAGTATAGGGAGAAAGGACTGGATTGGGGGGCATTTGGGGATGATGTGGAACTCTAGTTCAATGGAAATTCCCTAGAAACTATAAGAGTTACCCTAGCAAAGACTCCTAGTAATAGGAGGAGATACAGAGCCTGAACTAGCCATCTTCTATAGACAAACAAGCCTTCCAGCCTTGCCAACCCAGCCACAAAACCCTCAACCTACAATTTTCCTGCCTGAAAGTTGTTCTTGAGTAATGGTGCAGAACTTGTGGAAATGGCCAACCAACCAATGACTGATCCAACTTGAGGCCTACACCATGAGAAGGACCCCATGTCTGGCACTGCCTGAATGGTCAGCATCCAGAGGCTGGACAGCTCAGAGACCTAGGATAGAATTAAACATAAATGGAAAAAAAGAGTCAGTAAAATGGTTGCTAATGATATTCTGCTATACTTGTAGAGAGGAGTCTAGCATAACACCAGAGGCTTTATCCAGCAACTGATAGGAACAGATGCAGAGATCCACAGCCAAACATTCAGCAGAGCTTGGGGAATCCTGAAGAAGTGGGAGAGAGAAAGGATTGTAGGAGCCAGAGGAGCCAAGGGACACCACAAGAAAACCCACAGAATCCAGATGTCGTACAGACCCTAAGAGAACACAAATGCCAGCCCAGGATACTATACCCAACAAAACTCTCAATTACCATATCCAGACCTTCAAAGGATAATCGATGGAAAACACCAACACAAGGAGTGAAACTATACCCTAGCAGAAGCAAGAAAGTAATCTTTCAACAAATCCACGCAAACCTAATTCCCCCTCTAACAACAAAAATAACAGAAAGTAACAATTACTTTTTCTTAATATCTTAATATGAAAATTAATATTACCATCATATATATCCTAATTGATTGAAATTAAAAAAATATGAGGAATTAGAAATTTATTGACTGTCATCCAATGGTCTCTCTAATTTGGTAATTGGAGAAATAGGTCCAATAGTGTACAATCCATATACACTTTCCGCTTGTTTGTATAAGAGACAGTGTCTTGCTGTGTACAACTTAAGGGTCTTGAAATCTTGCTTCTCCTATCTCAGCCTCTCTATTAGTAGTATTGTTTATTTCATGTTTTTACACTATACTATGGTTTTCAGAACAGCTTATATATTTTTAAAGTATTTATATACCCAAAAGAAACATAGACAATTAACTTGGGAGGTGGCTTGTAAAAAAACAACAAAGAGTGAGACTGAATGTTTTGCTTGACATTTGTAACTCTTGTATCAAGTTTAAAGAAGAG
>NC_045030.1:95068150-95069964 GCF_008632895.1 Mastomys coucha
GTTATAATATTTTACAAGTTTTAAGGAATATGACAAAAAAGATATTGTAGGTATTGAAGGGGGGTCTCCAGGAGGAGTTGGGATACAAAGGGGAAATAAGAATGTGATTTAATTCTATTTACTTAAAATATGTTTTTAAATGTTAACAAACTCAGATAAATTGAAATCATGTAACTTTTCTCATCATAATGCAATAAAAATTTAAAAAAAAAAGAAAAAAGAAAACCCACAGAATCAATTAAGCAGGTCTCATAGGGGCTCACAGAGACTGAAGAAACAACCACAGATCCTGTATGGATCTGAGCTAGGTCTTCTGGATATATATTATGGTTGTGTAACCTTAGTGTTCTTGTGGGACTCCTAACAGAAGCTGTCTTTAGCTCTTTTGCCTGCTCTTGGGACACTTTTCCTTCTACTGAGCTGCCTTGCCCAGCCTTAACATGAGAGGATATGCCTAGTCTTATTGCAACTATGTTTGGTTGATAAAGCTGAGAGGCCTGCTTTTTTCTCAAGTGAAATGGAGGGGGAATGGATCTGGGGAAGAGAGAAGATGGGAGGGGCTCAGAGTAGTGAAGAGAGAGGAAACAGCAGTCCAGATGTAATGTATAAGAGAAGAATTTAATAAAAGGAAAAAGAAAAATTGTTAAGACGTTTTTACATTTAAAAAAAACCAAGAAGTTATCTAGAAAATAAATGTAAAAATTTCTTTTTAGTGTCATTTTATTCATATTTATATTTCATTTTAATATTCATTTTATCCTTAATTTTAATATAAATTAAATTGTAAATTGATAAAAGTATATATAAAAATAGCTATAACTCCTTTATGGATAAAATATAAGAAAAATTTAGAAAGTTAATATTTGTTAAATTTTCACTTTAGGGTGAAAATAGATAAAATTTGGGAAACACAGATACCAAAATTCAACTAAGATGAGAGAATATAATATAACTATTTTAAAAAGTGATTTGTCGGGCTGGCGAGATGGCTCAGCAGGTAAGAGTACTGACTGCTCTTCTGAAGGTCCTGAGTTCAGATCCCAGCAACCACATAGTGGCTCACAACCACCCATAATGAGATCTGATGCCCTCTTCTGGTGCATCTGAAGACAGGTACAGTGAATTACGCTGGAGCGAGCGGGGCCAGAGCGAAAAGGGCTCTCAGAGGTCCTGAGTTCAATTCCCAGCAGCCACACACATGATGGCTCATGGCCATCTGTACAGCTACAGTGTACTCATACACATAAAATAAATAAAATAAATCTTTAAAAAAAGTGATTTGTCATTTAAAGATTCCCTAAAGAGAAATCTACGGACCCAGATGGCTTCAAATAAGAGTGTAAGTAAATATTAAAACAATTAATGCAAAATTTACACAATCTCTTTAGATAGTATAAGAATAGAAAACACTTTCAACTAACTATATGAGCCAACTACTTTCTTTAAGATCAGGAATAAGGTAAAACTGCCTCTTCTAACACTGTATCTTCAGCATAGTGTTAAATGTCCTAATCAGGGCAACCAGGCAAAACCAAACAAAATCAAAAAGTAAAAGTACTGGAAATAAACAGAAGTATCTTTCTTTATAGGTGACATGATGATTCTTTATTATTATTATTATTTAGTCATACATGTATTGTTTCATTATGAGCACAAGCATTTTTCCAGGATGTATCTAAGTACACCTTGTACATGGCAGTACTCTTAGAGGCCAGAAGAGGACACCAGGTCCCTGGAACTGGAATTGCAAGCCCATTGTGAGCCACCATGTGGGTACTGGGAACTAAATGTATAAGTATTCTTTTTTTTTTTTT
>NC_045030.1:95070050-95071698 GCF_008632895.1 Mastomys coucha
TTTTCCTGAGACAGGGTTTCTCTGTGTAGCCTTGGCTGTCCTGAAACTCACTCTGTAGACCTGTAGACCAGGCTGGCCTCGAAGTCAGAAATCCACCTGCCTCTGCCCCCCAAGTGCTGGGATTAAAGGTGTGTGCCACCACTGCCTGGCTGCAAAACCGTTTTTAATATGTGATTGTACAGAACAGGATGCCAGCACAGGAGGGAGGTCGTATCCCAGGCATACTGATTTGGCACAAAATAGTGGATTTTAAAAATCCTTGATGGGAAGAAATTCTTGCTCTTTTTCCATAGACCAGTACTCCAGAAGGACATAATCTTCATGCTCTTCTGGCATAGCCCTCATCCCAAAGTCACCACCTTACTGATTCAGAAGACATCCTGTCACTTTGCACATCTTAGAGCCCCACAAGGTAGCCTGTTTGGGCTACAAGAGACCCTGTGTCACAAAACAAATGGACAGCCTGATCCTAACAAATTAAGCAAAGTTGCAAGATGCATAGCCAATTGCTTCAGTTAAGGTTTTTATTTGTTGCAACAAAACACAATGACAAAAAAGAAAGTTGGGGAGGAAAGGGTTTATTTGGCTTACACCTCCACATCACTGTTCATCACCAAAGGAAGTCAGGACAAGACCTCAAACAGGACAGGAACCTAGATGCAGGAGCTGATGCAGAGGCCATGGAGGGGTGCTGCTTACTGACTCACCCATTGTGGCTTGCTCAGCCTTCTTTTTTTTTTTTTTAAAAAAAATTATTTATTCACTTTATATCCTGATTGCAGCCCTCCCTCCCTCCTCTCCTCCCAGCACCCCCTTACAAATCCCCCACTACCCTTCCCCTTCTCCTTGGAAACCACCCTACCCTGGGACATCTATTCCCAGCAGGACTAAGCACATCCTCTTTCCACTGAGGCCCAAACAGGCAGTCCACTTAAATAAGGGAAGGGGAGCTTCCTTTCTTATAGAAAGAAATAAGCCTGCTTTCTTATAGAACCCAGGACCATCAACCCAAGAATGACACCACCCGCAATCGACCAAGGCCTCCTCCCTCTATGATCACTGTGAAATGCCTTACAACTGGATCTCATGGAGTCATTTCCTCAACTCCTGCTCCTTTCTCTGTGATGACTCTAGCTTGTGTCAAGTTGACACAAAATCAGCCAGTAAATGTACACCAATATACATTAAAAAGTTGCACTCATTTATGGTGCAATGAAAATAATAAAGTCTCTAGATTAGTCCTAATCAAGGTAAAGAAAGAAGACTAAAAAGTATTCCTAAAAGAAAAGATACACATCAATGAGGTTTTTTCAAGTTAATAGAGTAAAAGAGTTAACATATTTGTAAAGTTTTTAGTTTTGTCAAGTTCTTTATTAGTATATATTAATTTTACAGCAATAGGGTTCATTTATGTTGCACTTTCAGATATGCATATAAAATAATTTGATCAAATTGACCTTTTCTTTTTTCCATGCCCTCTTTCTGTCCCCAAATATCTTCCTTCTCCTTTCAAAGCAAAACAGTTAACAGATTCAATAGAATTTCAACAGCATTTTGCACAAATAGAAAACTATCGTTCTTGTTCTTTTGTGACTGGGTTACCTCACTCAGGATGATATTCTCCAGCTCCATCCATTTCCCTAAGAAT
>NC_045030.1:95071709-95074630 GCF_008632895.1 Mastomys coucha
TGATGACTAAGGATGTTGAACATTTCTTTAGGTGCTTCTCAGCCATTTGGTGTTCATCAATTGAGAAAAAGAAAAAAGAAAACTATCATTCTAAACTACATGTGGGAATTCCAGGGACCTGAAATAACTAAAGAAATGAACAAAACTGGAGTAACCACCTTTCCTGAACTCAACAGGTATAATAACACTAGAGTAATCCAAACAGTCTTAAATCAGGCATGGCAGCATACGTCCAAAACCCTAGTACTTGGGAGGCCTTTTGGGGAGGATTACAACTTCAAGGCTTGAAAGACTCTGTCTCCAAAATCAAAGGGCTGGAAATATAACTGAGTAGTACAGTATGTTTGTTTAGCATATGCAACACCTCCAGTTAATTCTCCAGAACCATAAAAACAGACACACAGTATGGTACTAGCTTGAAGCCAGATATGCAGACTAAGGAAACATCAGAAAGTTTAATCACATTGTGCTTATATGACCCTTGACGAAGGTGCTAAAATCACTCAGTAGAGCAAGGATAGCGTAAGCAAATGAACATGGACCATTATCATATACCATAAACAAAATGGGTTAGCAATGTGAGGATGATACTTTAAAATGAAAAGGCCTCAGGACATTGGGTTTGGCAATAAAGCTTTAGTTATGACACCAACAGTACAAGCAACAAAAATCAAATGCTACTACATTGATTTGAAACATGTTTGCTCGTGAAAGGACAAATAACACAGCAAAACATCAACATAAAGAATGGAAAAGCCAGGCGGTGATGGTGCCTTTAATCCCAGCACTTGGGAGGCAGAGGCAGGCGGATTTCTGAGTTCGAGGCCAGCCTGGTCTACAGAGTGAGTTCCAGGACAGCCAGGGCTATACAGAGAAACCCTGTCTTGAAAAAAAAAAAACCAAAAAAAAAAAAAAAAGGAAAAATATACTTGAAAAATCATCTGTTTGAATAAAAATAGAATACATAAAGAAGTCCTACAACTCAGTCACCGAGCAACATAATAGGATTAAAAATGAACAAACGATTTGAATATACATTTTATTTATATATTTATTTATTTATTTAATGTATATGAGTATACACTGTAGCTGTACAGATAGTTGTGAGCCTTCATTTGGTTGTTGGGAATTGACTGTTTTAGAACTTCTGCTTGCTCTGGTCGGCCCCACTTGCTCCCATAGACCCCGCTTGCTCAGTCCCTGCTCGCTCCGGCCCAAAGATTTATTTATTATTATAAATAAGTACACTATAGCTGTCTTCAGACACACCAGAAAAGGACATCAGATCTCATTACGGGTGGTTGTGAGCCACCATGTGGTTGCTAGGATTTGAACTCAGGACCTTTGGAAGAACAGTCAGTGCTCTTACCCTCTGAGCCATCTTAACCAGCCCTTGAATATACATTTTTAAAAGATAATATGCAAATGGCCAAAACCATATTTATAGTTGTTCAGTATCATTAATAAAATACACCATGGAATATCATTCTATGTTCAAAAAAACAGAAACTAACCAGTGAAGAAATTGGAGCTTTTATTCACCACTGGTACTGCTGCAAGCACTGTGGAAAACAGTTGGATGGTTCTGCTAAAACATTAAAACAGAACTATCATGTGATTAAATATTCTTACTTCTTGGATATATCATTGCCAGATGAGTGGATTAAAAACATAGTTTGTACATAAAATAGAATGTTATTCATCTTTAAAAATAATGGAATAATATTCAGATTTTAAAAATGAAGGAACCATTTAAATTTTAAAATTTTTTTTGAGAATACCATCAAATACGCTCAGATTTATCCCCCATTTGACATTTCCAACTCCTTATATATTTCTCCCAATATGATTGCCTCCAACTCCATGTCTTTTTTAAATAACCCACTAAGTTCAGTTAGTGCTGTGCAGGTATGCATGGATATGGGGTGGTCTACTGGAGCACAGGGAACCTATCCGTGGACACATCTTCAAAAAGTTGATTCTCTGTCCCCTAGTAACTATCTTCTCAGTAATGGGTGGGGCTTGGAAATCATATACCCCATCTATGGACTTTGGTATTTGAGTTGGCTGAATGGTCTTACCTAGTGCTTGACACTGCATGCTGCAATGCAGACCTGCCAAGCAAGATGTGTCTATTAGTGTAATGGTGGCATGCCTGCTGTAGGGTACCTAACTGCTTTTGACTTGGATTTTCTGACTGCCCCCACAGAAGGGGATTTATGCCAGGGATTGTAGGCCTGGTCAAAAGCCTATGGCTGGGGAAGTCATAGGCCTTAAAATAGGACCTGCCATAGTTATTTTGTTAAGTTGTTCTATCAAATTACCTTCTAAATATTGTACTAGAGAAACTTCGTTTTGAGGTAGACACCAGTCAGTGCAAAGACACATAACTGATTAAAGGTCTAATACTCAGTCTCTTCTACTGAGGGCTCAGTCTTAAATACAACCTCGATATTAACTCCATCACCAACAAGGCTCAAAACACATCATGGAAGAAGAGGTAGAAATAATATAAGAGCTAAAAGGAATCTAGGAGTGCTGTGAAATGCTGTCTTCTGGAAATGACACAGCTATCACCATTCACGACGTCACAGAAGCTGTTTGTCAATATGGACGAGCATAGAGGTTCATCATACTAAATGAAAAATGAATTACAGAAATCTAGTGTAAAATAAAACTCATGTAACATACTTAGACTAGTTAAATTCATAGACAGAATACGTACAATGGTGATAATTGTGGATTGGAGAAAGGAAAAGTAAGCTGCTTATTAAATGTACAGATTCAATTTTGCAAAATCAACATGTTCTGGAGGTTAAGGTAACGATAGGGTTACTCACTTGTACAATCAATATGGCATAGATGCTAAATTTTATGCTATGTGTTTTTTTGCAATAGAAATTCACGCTGGGAGGTGGTGG
>NC_045030.1:95088082-95091174 GCF_008632895.1 Mastomys coucha
AAAAAAAAAAAAAAAAAAAAAAAAAAAAACCCAAAACCCAAAACCAAACAAACAAACAAAAAAAGAAATTCACAAAGTGGGCAAAGGAAAATCAGACCAAAAATCATTAGCAAAACACATCAAACACTATTAATAAAGACTCTGAGCAAACTTTAGAGAGAAGTTTCTTCTATTTAGTAAAGACTGCCTACATAAAATTCATATAATTAAGATCCTGAACGGCTTCACTGTTAATCAACGGCATTAGAAAGTACATAATATTACTATTCGTGTTCAGGTTATTGCTGGAAATTCTATGTAGTACAATAAGGCTTTATATATATGCATACATATTGGAAATGAATATTTGCAGATGATCTATTGTCTGGAGAAAAATCCCCAAGTTCCACAAAAATGTCTTTAAAAATGAATATATGACTACCAAATTCATGGGATTAGAGCAGAACCTCTCTTGCTTTGAACTCTTAGAGTCAGCCCCCACCCACATGCAGTCCTTTCTCTCTCAGATGCTCCCACGGGGAGGTTTCAGGCAAGCATTACTCCATATAACTTCCCTGATAATAGCCATACTCCCCTTCAATCATTCTTCCTCTTTTCATGGCTATCAAAGAGCTAACTTCTGCCTCCCTTCTGGGACAGGACATTTTCTGATAGCAAACCCCAAATGGAGAAGGCTGTAAACATAACTCTCTCATCACGTAATAGCTATGCCCATTGTTCTCCCGGTTGGCCCTATCTGCAAGAATGCCCTTGGGACTTACAAATGCCTGTTTTGAACAGAAAAACAAGCAACATAATGTCTCTAAGTCTGATTTGGTGAGGGCAGCTAACCTTGGAACCATTTCCTTCTGTCCTATTTTCTCAAAAGAGACCTTAATAGGAGCATTTTTGCTAAGTGCGTTAAAGCTCTTCTTTTTCCCCACTCTAGTGAGCTCTCTAATAAACCCTATTTCTGAAGGGGGCTCAAACTGTATGCATTTCTTTTGTACCGCGATCCTCCCTGAATCCTATGTTTGGTATGAAAAACCCAGGGGAGAGAGAGAGAGAGAGAGAGAGAGAGAGAGAGAGAGAGAGAGAGAGAGAGAGAGAGAGAGAGAGAGAGAGAGAGAGAGAGAGAGAGAGAGCGCATTGAGATGGCTCTCTGTGGCGTTCTCCAGCCTTGCTGGTTCTCTCTGCACATCCAACACCTTTATTGTCCTCCAACACAGGACTTTAATCCCTCTTTCAGTTGGATCTTTATTCTTTCACTCATCTCCTGGGAATTCTTCCTGATCCCCAAATCTTAGCGTTAGGTCAGGGGCTCTCTCACCTTGGATCTGTTCCCTTTGATCAGATCTGTTAAGTCCGGGGATACCTGTCAACAGTCTTAGTCTATGGCCAGTGAAACAAAACTGAGGAATAGAAGGGTACTTGTCTTCCTCACTTCCTTTCTCTGGACCTGCTTGATTCACTCGGTCTCATAATGGGTAATGCTCAAACTTACAGACTTTCACCATCGCCTAATCCTCCCCAAAAATGAAGAAAGGGAACCTCCAAAACTAGAGGAGCCCCCAGTCCCTTCAGAAAGATTTTATTAAGTCATTCTTTAAGGTTTTTACTAATAGAGACAACAGAAATGGGAAAGAGATCAGGTCAAATACCAATTACTTATAAGTGACTTTTCAGGACTGCTGATGAAAATGTACCTTTTTTTTTTTTTTGGTTTTTCAAGACAGGGTTTCTCTGTATAGCCCTGGCTGTCCCTGGAACTCACTCTGTAGACCAGGCTGGCCTCAAACTCAGAAATCCACCTGCCTCTGCCTCCCAAGTACTGGGATTATAGGCGTGTGCCACCACTGCCCAGCCGAAAATGTATCTATCCTAACGGAGTTTCACTAGGATCTTGCTTCAAGTGTGGCCAAGAGCAACACTTGCCCAGAGCTTCCTCAAATCTACAAGCCCTCATGGAACCCTGTCCAATATTCAAGGTTAAGGCACATCTGGCTATCCTCAAGCCCCTGGGTGGGAACCAGTTATTCTTAAATTTGAGTTGGATTATTCGATTCCTGACCCCTTAGAATTCAGCACTGGAGATTGATGCTATCTACACTGAGAAGCTGCCATTGTCCCCACTAATACAAAATACACAGTAAGCATCATGGTTGCAGGTGGGTAGATTTCTTCTCTTTTAAGCATGGGGCAGTTCATTCCAGACCAACATTCAGATCTTCCTCCTCTATTATTGGGATTATCTATAAACTTATCTATAAACTTGTTAAAAATCAATCACTTCCCTGTTTTAGAAACAGTAACCTCCACTCACTCCTGATTATCTCTCTCTTATATGACTCCACATACCGGATGAGACGTTCTCTCTAAGCTCCATGCCATCATCTCTGTATTATCCACTCACAGCACAGATATGGCCTCTCCTCATTCCTCTGGCAGCACTCTCACCAGCCCTCTCCCCTCCAGACCCTTTAACAAGCCAAGTCTGGGACAGTAAATATCCCTTGCTAGCCACATACTACTTCCTTATTAAAGTTGTCCTGAAAGATCTAGCATTCTTTCCCAACAGGTCCTCTCCCTGTCAGGATATTACAGGGTATTCAACCAATCAACACTCTCTTCAATTCCAGCCTTCTCAGACCAGCCAGCTCCCCACCGATCACATGCCTATTTGAGTTAAAACAAACAAACAAACAAAACAAAACAAAAAACAACCAAACAAAAAACCCCACAGAAACAAAAAACCTGATAGCTGATAGTGCATCCTTTAGGACCTTGGGAACACTAATGAAGTGATTTGACTGACTGTATCTGTGGTTCCTAGCCCCCCTTCTCTCTGTCCTTACACAAACATCTCACTTTATTGTGATTGATTTTAAGGATGCTTAAAAAAAAACAAACAAAAACATTCCACTAGACTCTTCCTCACAAGATATTTATTTTTGCCTTTACCTGGGCAGAACCTCTGGCTTAACAGGTAAGTGGAACGCGGATTTCTGAGTTTGAGGCCAGCTTGGTCTACAGAATGAGTTCCAGGACAGTCAGGGCTATACAGAGAAACCCTGTCTCAAAAAACAAAAACAAACAACAAAAAAAAGAAGAAG
>NC_045030.1:95091955-95096991 GCF_008632895.1 Mastomys coucha
CGAACTCAGAAATCCACCTGCCTCTGCCTCTCAAGTGCTGGGATTAAAGGCGTGCACCACCACCACCCAGCCTAAGCTTGGCCTCTTAACAACCCTTTACTGTTATTAGTCATTGCCCCATTGCTCATTAGGGATCCGTTCTTCCCTACCTATCAAGCCAGAGAACAAATCCCTGGCTAAGACTTGCACATTGACTTTATCCATGAAGAAGACAAAATATTTATTGTCTTAGCAGATAGTTTCTTGAGATGGTTTCCCTGTACATCTGAAGGGGAAGATATGATAATTACATTTTAATCAAAGAAATAATATCCAGATTTGGATTTCTCACCTCCTTACATTGTAACAGTGGGTTCATATTCCTATCTAAAATTACACAAGGCTCAACAGACCCCTTTGTATTACCTGGAAGATATGCAACCTTATAGGCCCCAACTACAAGATAAAGTAGAGAAAACAAATGCCTGTATAAAAACCATTTTACCAAATTAATGATGCGAACATAAGGTAACTGAATTAATCTTCTCCTTATCTCTCTCTCATGAGAATCTGTTCAATATCTCAAGCCTAAATCTTTTTAATTTGATGAATGGAAAGCTTTTTGAATCAGACATTTTCTCCCTTACCCTCCCAAACTCTAGGTGGTTATTTCCTGGTTCCTTTTCCACACCCAACATTTACTAAGATGTATTGCTGGGGCTGGAGAGGTGGCTCAGTGGTTAAGAGCACTGACTGCTTTCCCAGACCTGAATTCAATTTTTAGCACCTATATGGTGATTCACAACCCTGTGTAACTCTGGTTCCAGGGAATCTGATGCTTTTTTTCTGGCCTCTGCAGGCACCAGGCATGCATGTGGTACATAGACATACATAAAGGCAAAACATCTATACATATAAAAAATTAAGACAAATTGCTAATAAGTTCCTATTAAAGCATTCCTTTCAATTGCCATATCTCCCAGTGTACCTGAGAGACATAAAAACGCTAATCTTCAAACACTCTGGTTTCTGTGGTCCAGATTCTTCCTGATCCTTCCCATCATCCCCACTGCTGGTAAGCTGCAGGGTCTCAGTTCTTGGATTCATTTATACAGACTAAAGCTTGTTCATAGGTTACAAGGATCCCCGCCCCCCCGCCCCCCCACACACATACTTAAACTGGATACTGGCTCAACTCTTGCTTATCCCAGAGGATAGGTCTTGGAGAGTCACATTTTGGGCAATTCCATCCATTCTTGTGACCTCCTGAAGGACCTCAAACTCCTATTCAAAAAGCAACCAGATAAGAACACTTCCTTTTGTATCCACCTACCTCTGAAGTTACTGTATTTCAAGGAAGAAGACTTCTGTCAGATAATTTCTGAGTTCTCTTTTGTGACAAATCTCATGCACCACAATTCCCAAACTACTGGATTTCATAACTGACATATAAAGGAAGACCTCACAGATTTCACATAATGCTAAGTTGAAATCCTTATATTTGTTTTTTGATTCTGGTTTATTCTGAGTACCTTTTACTACCCGATTTCCATTCTCTACCTCATTTTCCCTATTCATCCCCAATGGAAGAAGTTATTAGTCTCTTCTAGAAAAAAATATATATATACATATATATGTGTGTGTGTGTATACATATATATACATATATATGTATATATATATATAATTATATATGTATATATATATAATTTCATCCATTACTTACTTAATAACCCTGATACCCCTCTGGCCTGATGGTTGTCTTTTCCTTTCCTCTCTTCACACACTGGAATCTCTGCTGGCTTGGGCAAAATCACAGGGGTCACTCTGGACCCCTAAATATAAGGGACCTACTTTTACTGACAGGATAGACTCCACTATTCTGACAGACAAGGCTTCTAAATTATAAGATGCATATATATCTAAAACATCTCTAAATTTTCTAAACTTAGGCCAAAAGGATTCCCATCATCAGGCTCCTCACTATACCTCCTTGGTAACAGAAATTTACAAGACAGCCTTTACAAGAAGACACATAAATGGGGCAACTGCATATCATTAAGTGCGCAATTTCATCATTAATATCAGACCCACCTCTGATCAACTCCCCTCCCAGGTCAGCTGCTGAATCTTGCCCACTGCAAAAGGGAAATACCTTCTCTCAGTTTTTTTTTTCTTCAGGTCGTAGCCACCTTACTACCTGCTGGTATAGTACTTATCAGGTCCTCATAATGGTTAGGGACAGTCAGGTTCAATCACTGACCTCTTCTTGTGGCCACTGGTAACTGGAGAATCCACAAAAACTTGGAAAAGGATCATTTCCCTTTCTAAAGCCTTCTTCATCGTACTATATAGATAGAAAAAATCCTGTTTCTTCAAGATATTTCAAACCCTGACCCTGGTGGCGTGCTTCTCTTTCAGAATGGGAAATTAAACCCACCAAAAAGAAACTACCAGGTTTGAGAGATGGTTCAGAGGTTAAGAGCACTGACTGCTCTTCCAGAGGTCCTGAGTTCAAAACCACATAGTAGCTCATAACAATCTGTAATGAGATCTGATACCCTCTTCTGGTGTGTCTGAAGACAGCTACAGTGTACTTATATATAATAAATAAATCTTAAAGAAAAAAAATTACCAACTATTCTATTTTTTCCATCTCTACTTTACTTCCTGTCTACTCATGTAGGACAGCTTCCTTAGTGGCACCCTAGCCTATCTCTGTTTTTCCCAGCAACAGGATTGGTACTTGTGCCCTATCACACTAATGCTCAAATATAAATGTGACTTTTAATAACTGAAGAATTCTAGTCCCCCTAATTGGTTACATATGTAAACAGATAATCCCTTCTTATTCCTCTACTAGTGGCTTTGGGGATACCATCAGGCATCAGCACAAGAATAGGAGACTCAACTGCATCCTTAACATACTATCATGTTTATCTTAGGACTTATGTGAAAATCTTGGTGAGGTTTCTCAAAGTCCAGTAAGAATTCCGGATTAGGTAGATTCATTGATAGTGCTTATCATCTAAAATAGAAGAGGCCTAGCTATTCTGACAGGAGAAAAGGAAGAATTTTGTCTCTTTTTGGAGGAGGAATGATGTTTCTATAAAAGTAAAGAAGCTGAGGAGGAGAACTACCCTGTAGGAGGACCAGTAGTCTCAATTAATCTGGACCCCCGAGATTGCTCAGACACTGTGCCATCAACCAGGCAGCATACACCAGCTGATATGAGGCCCCTGACACACATACAGTAGATGACTGCTGGGTCTGGGTTCAGTGAGAGATGATGCACCTAACCCTCAAGAGACTGAAGGCACCAAGGAGTGGAGAGGTCTGGTGAGGTGGGGGCTAGGGGGTGGGGACATTGTCTTGGATATGATGGAGGGCGGTGGGGGGCGGACAGAGGTGAGGAGGAGGTGTGGGATGTGGAACAGTTAGAGGGGTAGAGCTGGAGGGGGATAAAATCTGGAGTGTAAAAAAAATTAAATAAAATTTTAAAAAGTAAATTAGTCTTAGCCAGAGATACCGATTTTGCTTCTAAAACCAGACAGAAGGCATCAGAAACATATATGGAGACCACTGTCCCACATGCCACATGAACTCGAGTGCACAACATCCTCCCAGAGTATGCATTCAGAAACCAGCCTCTGGCTCAAAGGCTAACTTCTGATAACTCACCACCAAATTTAGGGAGGGGAACTCCTAACTGAATAATGTCTTACTCCAGTGAAAAGAAGCCAGACAGAATTTGATGCTTGCTAATCTTCTAGACACCTCTAATCCCTTTTTCTTTAAAATCATCCTTCAGTCTTGATTTTGTTATATAAACAAGAAGATTAGAAATCTTAGATAAAAACATCCTCTAGCTGCTATAAGGTGCTTCCCAGACTCAGTCTCTATCACTCAGTCTGTCTGTCTCTCTGTCTCTGTCAGTCTCTCTCCCCCTATACCCCTCCCATTAACTGCCAGGCAGGCTCCCATAGTCCTCTTGAAGTCTTTATTTCTCCCTTTATAATTCTCACAAGAGCTCAGTGTTTCACCGTCCTTCTCCTCCTTCTCCTCCTCCCCGACTAGGTATTTCCAGATAACAAGCCCAAAGTGATGGAGTGAACAGAACTGTTCCATTGAATGCTAACTAGGCCCATTGTCCTTCCAAGCATTCCTTATCTACGAATGCCCTTGGGACTTTAAAAATATCCATTTTAGTCAGAAATATAAAAACCATAATGTTTCTAAGTCTAACTTTGTAAGATCAGTCGACCTTGGGACCATTTCTCTGGGCACAACCTACCTACTTTCTCATGAGGGACCTTGAAAGAGCGAATTTTGCTCTCTCTGAGCAGGTTGAGACCCTTGCTTCACCCTCACATCTCTGCCTGGTCCTCTAATAACTTTTTGCCTAAAGACTGACTTGACATTTCTTTCTCAGACCCCACTCCTCCTTGATACGTAACATGCGAGAAAATAACTTTATGCACAAAATCAATCACTTGTCTAATTTATATGTAGAAATGAAAAGTAAAAACACAATATCATTTACAACTAATTCAAAGCAAAAGGGACACTGAGGTACAAACTAATAAATCATGTATATGTATATGACAAAACTGTTGATGAAAGATATCTAAGAACACCCAAGTAAATGGACAGAACGAGAGGAGGAACATTGTAGGGATATATACCCCCTCAGATGATTTATGGGTGTAGTGTAATTTACATCTAAATCTATGCTTCTTGTAGACTGACTCAAATTTAAATTCATATGACTGTTAATTTACATTCCAACTGATGTACCAAGGTTCCCTTATTCTCCCCACACCCTCATTAACATTTGTTACTGTAGTTATTTGAGCATATGTGGCTGTGATTTTTAGCTGATAATTAATGATAATGGACTTTCACTATATATACATGTATATATATGTATATATATATTGATTATTTGATAATTATATATATATACAAATAGTGTAGTTTAATCAGCCTGGATCACCCCTAGCTCTTCTCAGATCTACCTGCCTCATCCCTCCTGTCTTCATGTCCTCATTTCTCTTT
>NC_045030.1:95097001-95098645 GCF_008632895.1 Mastomys coucha
GTATGTAACTCTAGCTATCCTGGAAATCACTCGATAGACTAGGTTGCCCTTGAATTTACAGAGACCTTCCTGCCCTTGCCTCCCAAGTGCTGGGATTAAAAGTATGTGTACCACTATATCCCATTATACTCTCATTTCTTTCTATCTTCCTTTCTTTTCTTCCTTTTGTCCCTTCTTTCTTTCTTCCTTTCTCTCTTTCTTTCCTTCTTTCTTTCTTTTATGTGAGTATACTCTTGCTGTCTTCAGACACACCAGAAGAGGGCATTGGATCCCATTACAGATGGTTGTGAGCCACCATATGGTTGCTGGGAATTAAACTCAGGACCTATGAAAGAACAGTCAGTGCTCACCAAGTCAAATTTGTGCTGCTCATAGCCTCATACCAGGCAGTCACACCCTTAAGGAAAAAAGACTCATGGCCTCCCAGCAGCTATCAGTTGACAATAGCTTCACAGGTAGGGGTAAGAGCTCAGGAGCTCCTTTCCACTACATTCTGGAATGCGGAATCAGTTGGTCTTATTGCAGGTAACCACAGTACCTGTGAGTTTATGGGTGTAGCAGTCCTGTCATGTCTAGAAGCCATTGTTCTTCCCTGATCTCTGACTCTTACAATCTCTCCATTGCCTAGTCACTCTGTAGACCAGGCTGGCCTGGAACTCAGAGATCCACCTGCCTCTGCCTCCCAAGTGCTGGGATTAAAGGCATGCGCCACCACTGCCCAGCCTAAATATGAATTTTTTTTTTCGAGACAGGGTTTCTCTGTGTAGCCCTGGCTGTCCTGGAACTCACTCTGTACACCAGGCTGGCCTCGAACTCAGAAATATGCCTGCCTCTGCCTCCCAAGTGTTGGGATTAAAGGCATGTGCCACCACTGCCCTAGATGCTTTCTCCATGGTTTAGCACTCCATGGACACTTATTCTCTTTACGTTGACCAGCTGTGACTTGCTGTGTTACCCTCTGTCCACTGTTCAAAGACATTTATTTCTCTTATGAGGAGTGAAAGCTGTACTAATCAATGGATAAAAAAGACACAAATTCTGAGAGCAGTGTGGCACTAAGTATATTTAGCAAAATAATAGTGGTAGATTCACACCTGGGGCTTATGAGCTCCCCAGCCATGGGTTTTTGGCCAGGTTTACTGAACCAAATACATATTTCTTCCTGTAGAGCAGACCTCAGATCAAACCAGAAAGTAGAATGCAGTTGATTACTCCAATAACATTTATGCCACTATTGCACCCATGGGTGTATTTTGTTGTGCTGGCTGTTATTGTAGCTCACAGGATTCATAGTTGGGTAAAACTATTGATGACTTGTGCCCCCCAGAAACCTGTATAGCACCTTTTGGCACTATGGAAGCAAGTGAGTAGGTAGGAAGCTTCCTGGTCAGTACCACCTGGATTTCTCCATGTCATATGAACAACGTTTGTAATGTCTTCAATAATAGGGTTTTACAGTCAGGTTCTGGTGTCCAACCAAGAGCAATGACTGCATTAATTTGGGGGTTGCTGGAACAACTGTAGATAACAACTTAAGAGGAGGTGTTACGTCCTCCTTGTCCAGCAAGAAAGACGCGATGACACGAGCTCTTCCTTTGCAGTTTATTCCAGGAACCTTTTTTTCTTTCTTTCTTTTTTTTTTTT
>NC_045030.1:95099007-95109392 GCF_008632895.1 Mastomys coucha
TGCCTCCTGCTCTAATCTTAAGCCTTCTGCCGCTCCTGCCTCTCTGGAGCCGTTACTTAAGCTCCGCCTCCCGGCCCACCCTCGGCTGTTGAGTACTCCCAAGCTTAGCCAATCCTAATGGGCGGGTAGATCACCAGATGCGGAAGCAACCAATGGCAGTAAGCTTAGCCAAATAAGGGCTTTGTTTACGAGGCCGCTTGCGCGGGGCTCGGCTCTCCACGAGGAGGTAGCCTACATCTGGCATTAGTTTTATTTGGCAACAGGTAACTTCTGGGATAGAGCATTCCTGTGTAGGGTAACTCTATTTAAACTCTGAGCCAGGCACAGAAAGGTGAAGACCACAATGACCTCCTCATATGTGAAATCTTTAAACAGTCAGATCCATAGAAGATCCGTAGAGAGTAGGATGGTGTTTGCCAGGGCCTGATTTTGTGGGAGCAGGTGTTGTCAAAGAGTATGAAGTTTGGTTCATCAGGGTAAATAAGATTCTAGAGAGCTAATGTATAGGATAGTACCAATAGATAACACTGGCCTGTATACTTCAAATTTGCTGACTAAATCTTAGATCCTAACTACACAAGCAGATGAATATATAAATTAGCATTATTATGGAACATTTTACAATGTGTGTGCATATACATACATACATACATACACACGCACATATATATATATATATATATATACACACATATATACACACACGTACACACACATATATATAGTACTATGTATGGTACATATAACTATACAATTGTGCTTCAATAAAGCTGGAAATAAAGCAGCGATAAAAACTAAAGTACATAGATCTGAATATAGAATAATACTTAATTGAGGTTGGAGGTGGTATCTGCCCTGTGATGATAAAAGGAGGTTGGATTTGATCAGAGCATGTTGTATCCATATGTGGAAATGTACCAACCGCCATTAGTATGTACAATCAGTACACAGAAATACAAAATTAAAGATAATAAAATTTAAAAGGAGTTATTTGATTTCCAAATTATAAAACACACACTGAAGTGCCCTTTCAGACGACCGTTTCTTCATTCTTTATGGTTGTTTATTTTTTAGTTAAATTTGGTTTTGAAATGTTCATGCAGAAGAACACTGCATTTTCGTATTTGGTGTGGCAGAGACAGAGAGAATTGAGGCCAGGCTCCAGACTGAGAGCTTATCTCAGTCTTTCCCTGCTCTCATGCCTTCTGTACCAGTCTTAACCATGAGGCCATCCAAACAGCCATCCAGAGAACTCCCCTCAGCAGTTTGCTTGACATATGGTTTCCCAATAGGTATCTTATCCCAGAGGTACACTGGCCAGACACGGTCTTATGACTTCAACACAATAGCAAAGATAACTTGGAAATATAGGATAGTAGACAGAAATTTAGCTTTTCCTAATGGCTTTATTTCCTCATCTACCTTTACAGACAGGTAAATGATGACTCAGAGAGGGGAAATACTTGCCCAAAGTCACATCAGTGGAAAAGGTGGAATTAGTATCAATGACTCTCTTTTTCTTATATTTATAAATAAAATAATTACACCAGGAAGATATCAGAGGCTCACAAAACTGGAGGAAAACTGGAGAAGGAAAGTGAGACACAAAGGGGAACCATTTGTTTAAGACCCTGCTCTGGGGGATAGCCACACAAATTATGTTTTTGTTCTCATGCCATTTAAGATTCAAAGGCCAAGCAAATATCTGGATATGGCATTTCCCAAAGACAATACTAGTTTTCTATTAATGCATCAAAAATGATCTCAGACTAAAACAACATGTAGTCCTTATTGCCTAGTTATTTGTAGATCAGAAGTTCAGGAATGGTTTGGCTGGGTTCTCGATCCAGGCAAGATTAAAATCAAGATGTCGATAGGGCTGCTGTGTAAGAAACTAATTCTAGTTTCACTTAATTTTTTGGGTATAATTCATCACCCTGCTGCTATAAATAATATACTCTTTTTTTCTTTTATGGCTATTGGCTGGATAGTTCTTTGAGCTCACAGAATTACGCACATCTTAAAAAAACTATGCAGCGCTCTCATCTTAAAATCTCAGAATGTAGAATTTCTGTGCATCAAATCTTTCTCATTTTTCAAATTTCTCTTATTCAAAGTATAGTCCCTTATGATCTTACCAGAATAGGCTTGACCAAGATATGATATGATATTCTCTCTCTCTCTCTCTCTCTCTCTCTCTCTCTCTTTCTCTCTCTCTCTCTTTCTCTCCCTCTCTCCCTCCCTCCCCCCCTCTCTGTGTACAAGCATTCATGTCTCTCTGACACACATGGAGATTTAAAATATATATTTGAGAGTAAATTACAATTACATCCTGTTACAACAAACATAAGATCCTTAACATTGGAAGTCTTACTCACGTTTGGCCAGCTGTACAAGTTGCATTAGAATTTTAGAGAAGGAATAGAATCAAATCCAATTTGGAATGTGAACAGGACAGAACGGCATTCTGAAGCCCATGAGAATTGCATGGAACTAAAGAGGATACCAACAAACATGTGCGTTACTTTGTCAACTTCAGGCCCCAGTGACATACTTTCAAACTCCTTTGTCAGGCTCCTTAGAACTTCCTGGTAGCCTCCACATCTCTGGTGTTGCTATAGCCACATTGTCCTCTGAATCCACCCTGCTTGGATGTGAGCACCCAGACAAGCAGCTCAGGACTCTGACCTAGCATATCTTGGAGGATCCACAGTCCTCTGTCAATAAAAAATAATAATGACTTATTTTCATTTTATGTGCATTGGCATTTTATCTACACATATGGCTGTGTAAGGGAGTCGATCCCCCAAAGTGGAATTACAGATAGTTGTGAGCTGCCATGTAGGTGCTGGAAACTGAACTGGGACCTACTGGAAGAAGTAGCTAGTGTTCTTAACCACTGAGCAATCTCTCCAGCACCTAATCTTGTTCAATTTGACATACATTAGATCACAGTGGTGGACATAGCAAGAGTTTGGGGAGCTCTCATTTCTTTCCCCATGTACATATGAGCAACTAAGGCTGAGTATAGAGGCAGGAGAAGAGCTGGATGACCTTTCTGCAGGGTTTTGGGGCCTGGAATGCTTCCCACATATACTGCAACTCATCTGAGCTCCTCTTCCTTTAGGGCAGATAGAATCTGAAAAGTATGGATCTGGGCTGTGGGTAGTGATGGGAGTGGCTGTAGCAATACTTCAGGGAAGACCTCTAATTATCCTGGGGGTTTACAGGCTATGGGTTACTCTTTTCTAAAGCTTCAAAGCAACGTCCATCTCCCTGAATGTGGAGGCCATGGAATGTGCTCCAGGGTGTGCACTGGGACAGGCCTGAGGAAGGTGGGGTGCTCTGGATCCAAACCAACTGTTAAAAGAACTTCATGCCGAAAGCACCCTCCCAGGTGGAAAGGCTGTCTCTAACGTCAGACATTCCAGGTGCTTTCCTCAGAGAGGATGCAGAAGAGATAAGAACCACAGGCCAGACCCCTAGAGCCTGCAGCTGTGACAATCCCTACCAAACAGGTCTCAGCTGACTCCTCAGGCAGGCCTGAGAAGAGGGCCAGGATCCACGTCCAGGTGAAAGGGGAACCTAAAGGAAGGACAAAAGGCAGGGTAGGCCCTAACCTCCTACTAACCCTGCCTCTTCCCAGAATGTGGACGTAGCCTTGAACCTAAGGAATAATAGCCACTGTCCCTGACCATTATTGAGCCTTTTCCAAATTGTCTGTGTTCTTTTTTTCCTATCACAAAAATTTTCTGATCCTGCCTTGTTCACCTGGCCAAATACTAGTTTTTAAGTAAGTTGTGGTCAAGGCCTAGTTTTGTCTCTGGTGAGAAAGCCTCAGTAACTCAAGCAGTTTCTGGTCCAGGTCATAGCCAAAGGCTATCTAGCTCTGCTCAGAGCAGTTTTACTGCCTCAATCCCTGTTTTCTAAGCAACAAAGTTCCTTCTTTATGGAATCCTGCATGAGAGACTATTTTTTTAAAAAACAATTTTTTTGAGATAATTACATTATTTTCCTATCCCGTCTTTCCTTCCTCCTCCCATATACCCTTTCTTGTAAATTTTCAAATTCATGACTTTTTCATTAATTATTCTTACCTTTTTAAACTTCTCCTCCCCAACTCCCCTGCTTCTATGAGGGAGCCCCCTCCCCCACTCCTGCCTCATTGCCCTAGTATTCCCCTATATTGCAGCATAGAGCCTCCACAGGACCAAGAGCTTTTTCATTGTTTATTCACTTTACATCACAGGCATCTCTCTCCCTGCTCTCCTCACCCTTACAGATCCCTTCCCCCACTACCTCTCCCCTTCTCCTCAGAGAAGAGGAAGCCCCCTTAGGTATCACCCCACCCTGGGACATGCAGTCACAGCTTTTTGAGGCCTCTTTCATAAATTCTGTATGTGTGATGAAGTTCCCTGATCCTGTGTCAACAGGGGATTGTGAAGGCTGCTAAAGGGCAGGCTACATTTCCAGAGACTGTAAAGAGGTAATCTATTAGCTCAGCCCTTTCTGGCTAATGTGGTTATGGGCATTCCTTCTTACAGAAGAGACTGGCACTGGGCTCATGGGGTTATACCTATTCTTACCTCTATTCTAGTTATTTCACTTTCCACATGGATATAATAAACATCCTGGAATTCTAAGCCATTGACCACTGAGTGCTTTACTTCTGACTTTTTTTTAATTATATATTTTTATTCTTTAATCCTTTTTTACACTCCAGACTTCATCCTTCTCCTGGTTTGCCCCCCCCCAACCGCTCCCTATCCCACCCCTCACCCCGTCTCCAAGAGGATGTCCCCACCTCCTCACCCCCATCCCACCAGGCTTTCCCATTTCCTGGGGCCTCAAGTCTCTCTGAGGGTTAGGTGCATCTTTGATTGAACCCAGAGCCTGAACCCAGACCCGGCAGTCCTCTGCTGTGTAAGTGTTGGGGGCCTCATATCAGCTGATGTATGCCGCCTGGTTGGTGGCTCAGTGTCTGAGAGACCTCGGGGGTCCAGGTCAGTTGAGACTGCTGGTCTTCCCATGGGACTGCACTCCTCCTCAGCCTCTTCCAGCCTTTCCCTAATTCTACCATAGGGGTCCCTGGCTTCTGTCCAACCCCGTTTCCTCCAATACCCGATCTTGTTCCTTTCTTCCCCTCCCTGTCCCCTTTCCCACCCAGGTCCCTCTTACAGGTATTTGTTTTGGCCATTCACCAGCCTTCACCATTCCTTTTCTTATACAGCATACCCGTCACATTCATTCCTTATGTGATATAAACTATTACACCAGTCCTTAGATTTCATTGACAATTGTGTTCATTCATCCCTCCTTTGGTTTCCCAAACCATTAGTTGGATCTACCCATATTTCCATCTTTTGAAAGCTGATCTGCCCTCTCCCTCTGATATACATACAAAAAAAGACGAGAAGCACATTTAATTCACTTTGCAATTTCAACATTTATTTCTGATACCAAAACTTGACAACACACAAGGAAAAAAAGTAAGACAGAATAGCAAATAAATTTATCTTGCATGCCACTCTCAGTCAACAGGATGTGGCTCTCTAGATAGCGTGTGTTGAAGGAATCTGAGGCTTCAGCCTCACTCAGGGAAAACTATTGCAAATGATGAGCAGTATCTGTGAATAGAAGAAAAGGAGAAAAGAATTAGCTGTCTCAGTAATAAAGAACATAAACACTGGAGAGTACTTCTCTGTACTTCCCTTTTCTCCACCATGGGTTTGGTTTTGTTATTACTAGCTTAGGAATGTGAATACAATTCCCCCACTCACCATATATCCCCTCCCCCAGAACCCTACTACCTTGCTAAATTCAAAGTGATTTACTTACCTGACAATTTACTCAACCCAGAAGAAGCCAATGGCACCGAAGTTGGCGGCGAAGTTGGCGGTGGCAGTACCACTGGGGCCAATGATGGGGCCAGTAAAGGCCTGGGGGAATCTGGAGCGGGCATTCTGGTGGTAACGGGCCCAGAAGGTAAAGGGGATCCTGGACCAAGGATCTCCAAAATCTCCTTCCTCATCCCAGGTCAGCAGCTCAAACTCAATGTCATCCCAGCTCCAGGGGCCAGACACAGCCTCATCTCCAATTCCCATGCGGTTTCTTGCTTCAGCCCGGGCCTCTGCCTCAGCTGCAGCAGCATCCAGAGCATCCAAGGCTTCATCTGCAGCTTCCATGAACTGTGCAGTCCAGTCACGAGGGTCTCTCTTCTGAACCTGCAATGAGAAATGAAAAACAAAATCAAACCTTTTACAGTATTCAAAATACATAATCAGTAGAGGAATGCAAAAAGAAAATCCTACTATTTGTGTGTGTTCCTATGTGTATGCACATACATATGCAGGTATGTGCAAGGATAGAAGCCAACCTGTATCTCAGGTACCATCCACTTTATTATTTGAGATGTTGTTTAACAACTGTGTGAGTCCCTGTGAGCCACTATTTCCTCCCCCTCCCCAGCACTGGACTGCAAACATGCACCATCACCCCCAGCTTTTTTATACAGGTTAACCTATCATTGATCCCTCTATTACCTCTGCAATGAATCTCAGCACTTTCATCTTGCTAGTCTCATGGTAGGAACGGAGGCCCCAGAGGAACTCATACTCAGGAGGGTTGCTGTTGGGCACTCGTCTGTAGTCCAGGTATCTGAGAGAGAGAGAGAGAGAAAAAAAAAAAAAGAAGTCTGTGTTTATGGGTAGTCTTCAAAAAAAAAAAAGTTGTTGCTTCAGGTTTTTATAATTTTGGACCACTCTCTCCTGAGAAAATGTGTACTATGAGAATAGTGGACAGGCCTTTCTTCTAACTATGCGGAAGAAACATTCTACCTCAAAGATTCTCTTCAGTAAACCCTTCTGCGTAAGTCTGTGAACCGACACAGGTGCTCTGTAAGTCATGTTTAGAGAACCCCTTCTGACGCAGGCCAAACAGAGTCAGAATTACAAGGACCACTTACTTCTGCTTTACAAACTCGTAAGTAAGAAGTTTTCTCAGGTCACCAAGGAGGGGATGTCTGACCCTGATGGTAAAAAAAGAAAATGACAATCAGAGGATTCACCTGAAGAAAAGTAAAGAAGAAAAGAGTTAAATATTGTTTTCCTATCCATCCACACCATAATTTAGACTCCCGCAAGACCACCAGGTTAATGAGGTCCTGGTACCATCCCCTGCTGCTAAAGGATATTTCAGATGAAAGAGTCCAATCATACCCAGGACGTAGTCCCATCTTGCGCAGTGCTTCCCAGAGGACGGCTGTAATAGGAGGCGAGAGGAAACAAGGCATGGAAAGTGAGCATGGAAATCAGGCTGTAGCCAATCCCCAGCTCCAAGTCCAGCTACTTACCTTCAGTGGCACGGTTGCCATTCATGAAGATAATGCCCAGAATCACGAGGAGGAGGCCTAGCTTCGGTGTGTCTTTGGTCCTAGAGGAGTACAAAAAGAACATAGATATATACATACCCAGCAGCCATTTGCATGAAAAACCCCACAAGCTTACCACTTTAGCTTCTCCAGTATTCCTCAGTAGAGCTCATTATGCCCCCATTCTGCCCATGACCTCCTATGTGACTGAATACTGAAACTCTTAGGAAAAGAAGCATCACTGAAAAAGACCATATTCCATCTCCTTTCCCGTCTTACGTTCCCAGTATGCCAGCCAGGGACTCGGGGGTACTGATGAGAATATACAGATGCTCTTCTTTGTCGATTTCCTTCAGCTGGATTCCAAATTTCTACAGAAGAAAAAAAAAAAGATTATGAAATGACGGCAGGTAAAATAACCTGCCAACAGGCAGGCAGTCACAGCCCTGTAAACCTTGTCCTTGCCATCATTCTAGTTTCTCAGGTCTGGCTCTTTACCTTCTCCAGGACAAAGCATGCGCGTTCGATGATTTCTGGATAAACGTCAGTGTATTCACGGATGATATCCCTCAGCATTTCTGTAGGAGAGAAGGGGAGCACCTGGATTGAGCTGGAATGTCCACTCCTCAGGGCTGCCCCTTTGCCAGCCCTGATGAGTGGAGCCCAGTCACGTTCCTCAGAAGTAGAACCAGCTATGGGAGGGAGGGGACAGAATTAGCAAAAGATGCCCCTACAGGACATCAAGGATAGAAGGACCTACCTGAGCGCTTGATGGGTACCTTCGTGTAGTCTTTAAGCATCAGGTACTTGACCAACTTATTTGCCTGGGGAGAAAGAATTAAAATTACATTTGCAGAAAACTTGGCTGATTATAAATGGAAGGACCGCAGTAAACTAAGTGGAGAGGTACAGCACTTACTCTTTCCTGAAGAAGGGCCACATCTCGGGGCTGTGGAGGACCCTGGTTCTGTGAGGCACGAGAGTTAGGGGAGGATCTCAGATTAGGTGAGGGTCGTAAGTTCTGCCAGTCAGGTGGAATTGGCCAGTCGGCGGGGATCCAGTCAGGTGGAAAAGGCCAGTCAGAGGGAAAGGACCAGTCAGGAGGCATTGACCAGTCAGGTGGTATCTGCCAATCAGGAGGGCCCTGCCAATCTTGAGGGCTCTGCCAACTAGGTGGAGCCTGCCAGCTGTGTGGGCTCTGCCATCCAGGTGAACTCTGCCAGGCCATTGGGTTTGGCCAGACAATTGGGCCAGGCCAGACAATGGGGTTTGGCCAGATCACTGGATTCTGCCAGATCACTGGGTTAGGCCAGATCACTGGATTCTGCCATGCAACTGGGTTCTGCCAAGCGGATGGTGTCTGCCTAGCTGGGGGACTCTGACGTGCTGGTGGGGTCTGCCTGGCTGTCTGGTTTTGCCAGCCTGATGGGTTCTGCCAAGCCAGTGGTGTCTGCCACAGCACATTAGCGGGTGCGCCAGGTGGGTTCTGCTGAGTGGTCACTGGAACCGGAGCAGACCTCCAGTTCCCCGAAGCCAGTGAGGCACGCCTTTGATCCCCATTGCTGTTCTCCTCCACATTCAAGTTATTAACCTGCATCATTAGAGAGAAAATTTCAGGGTCACTATTAATCCAGGGTCCTCCCAGTTGCTATCCTAGGAAGTACCAGGAATCCTCACTTATACCTCACTAGCCATTGGTCACTTTGTCTTTCAGGCAGGCGTTTCACCTCCAAACCAGACAAAGAAAAAAACCAGAAAGTGGGAACTGGGTTTCTCCTTTTCCTATGTGACTACTAGTACTGATTGGTTTCACTCTGAACTCCCTGTGTTCCCTCTTGATAGTGAGGTAGATAATTCTGTGTGAGCCTGCCTAGCTTAAGACATGGTGTTTACTATCAAAATGTAAGATGGCCTACACACATATCGCCTGGGTCCTTGTATCAATTCACCATCAATCTGTGGGCAACCAGGGGTCAGGAATAAATATTTACCTCAACACCCCCTACAACTCTGCCCAAATACAGGTAAATACATGCCCTTAGTTTTGTTTGGAGCAAAGGAAATTCAAAGAAAGGAGAGACCCCAAAGCAGAGGGAAGCTAGCAGGGACCTCACCTTGCGGGTCCTCTTGCCCCGAATTATAGTCCGGGACTCCACATTCTGAGCCTGGGAGCCATCTGCTGATGTCTGGGCTGCTGCACCGTCAGTTTCAGAGATACCTGCGCTGGTCCCTACGTCAGCCATTTTAGCCTGATTTACATTCTGGGTCTGGGCATCAGCTCCAGGGACCTTAGTGGTATCATTCCAAGCCTTAGCTGTCTTAGGCTGGTTGTTGGTCATCTCATTGGCACTGGGAGACTGAGAGAAATTGTAGGTGGCACCAGGGCCAGCCTTAGTATTCTGACCCTTAAAGGCCATTTCAGACTTTTTAGCTGATTTGCCTGTGGATGCTGCCTGGGAAAAATCAGAGGCAGCATGTGGACCTTTAGAGGTGGCGTTCTGTGACTTAAAGGCCGCCTTAGACTGATTCTTGGGCATCTCCTTGGCATTGCGTGCCTGAGAGTAATCATTTGGCCCCTTTGTAGTGGCATTCTGGCCCTTAAAGCCTGTCTTAGGCCTGGCAGCAGCTGCTGAAACCTCAGTATCAACCTTCTCATTGGCAGTTGGGGGCTGTGAACTCTGGGGACTAGCATTGGGCCCACTGGCAGCTGCTGTGGCCTGGTTGGTGGGTGGAGCCTCGGAGATCTGGATGGCTTCCATCAAGGTCTGCACAAGCAAAGCGCTGTCTTCTACAGAGGCCTCAGCCTGCAAATACAGGAGGGGGAAATTTCAATTTCTGGGCCTTACAAGCCAGACTAGGAAGGACAGGGCGCAACACAGCAGGGGAGCTGCAGCAGAGGAGCTGTAGACAGGGTCACAAGTTCTCAGACGTGGGGGGCAGAGGCGGGTCAAAGGGAGGCGGGGTGGGAACAAAATTTAATTAAGGGTAGAGGGGGCAGGGCAAGGTGAGGGACAGT
>NC_045030.1:95110096-95114589 GCF_008632895.1 Mastomys coucha
GGGAAGAGATTCGCGTCTGGAAAGTTGAATTAAGGTTTTGAATCTAGAGGAATCGTATAACGGGATCAAGGTCGGGAAATAGGGTTCGGGGAAGGAATTGGATAAAGATTCCGGGGACGAACTGGGGTTCAAATTAGAAAGGGACGGGAGCGGGGCTGAAATCCAGGGTCAGTCAGAGAAGGGGGCTTCTGAATCCAGGGTAAAGGGATTGGGATAAAAGACTGCGGGAAGGGCGCCACGCCAGGGGGCAGATGCCCATTCCGGGGGCGAATCTCACCTTGCCTCAGACCGGAACCCCAGTCCCCTCGCTTCTTCCTTCTTCACGACTCAGAGGATCTGGATTGCACTGCTCGGCTCTCAGCACGCGCACTCTCTCCGTGTCCAGGAGAAAATGCCAGCGCGGCAGCTCGGGCGACCCCGCCTCTTCGCCTAATATACCACCCACCGCCTCAGGAAGCCCCGCGCATGCGCAACAGATCACTGTCCAAATAAGAGTCCCGCTTGCTTTCCCAACAAAAGCTTCATCCTGGAGACCTTGTCGCGCATGTGCACTTGAAGGAGATCCCGCCTCTTTGCCAACACACTATCCCACCGCCAACCAGGTTGACAGTGTACAAAGGTTCCTCCTCCCCTTCTTCTTACGCATCCACTCCTTCAACAGATGCGCAGCGCCTTTTGGTCCCACCCCTTTGCCCAATACACCAGCCCCCTACCTTTATCCGCAATGCGTCTCTACTCAGTCCCGCCCTTTTTCCCGAACTCTCTCTAGCCAGGTCCTCAGCTACCTCCCACCCCCTTGCGTAGAGCCTCTTAGGTAGGCCTCTGCTGGGGGTCTCTTATTTCGAAACAGGCTAGGCCTCTGCTGAGTTCACCCACTTTGCAACGCAGAAACCTTAAAGGCCAGAAAAAAAAAATACATTGCAGAGATACCAGAGCAAGGGTCGGCCTGGGGAGTCTATAGGTTTCCTCTCATTGGACTCAGAAAATTAGCTTTTCTCTCGCCGCCTTTTTTGCAGTTTTTGCCGTAGAAACATTTCGTGAGGGGTGGGTCAGAGGGATGAGGGAAGGTCGTTGGGCAGTGGGATCTGTCCTGGAGCTTGTTTTTCTCAAAGGCAGTCTTAGGAGATGGTTGGAGCTCAGCAGTCTCATTTAACACACCAGGTAGCTAAAGCATAATAAACTCGCTGTATGAACCAGGGCACTGAGATAGTAACCCACTGAAAAGACAAAATTTCCCACAGCACAGTGGTGCTCACTGGTAATCCTAGCACTCTGGAGACTGGGGAAAAGCCATGAGTTCCAGGCCAGCTGTGCAACTCTGAGACTATCCAAAAGACAAACATCCATGCGGGGCCTGGATTTTCCTGAGTGTAAAATCTGGTCTGAGAACGGAGGCACTCCTTAATCGTCCATTGGAAAGCTTTCCTCTCCCCCAATATTTGTTCCAATGGAATAAGGCTTGTGTTCTAGGAGACCTGATGTATGTAGGAACCCTTCAGGTTCACTCTGTGCTCCTCTTAGCAGGCAGGCTCCGGGAGTGAGACCGCAGGCTTTCTTGGTGACTGCTGGAGCAGCCAGAGCTTTCAGGTGTGTCTGCCGTGTTCTTGCAGAATGAAGCTGGGCTTGGCTTTAGAACTGGGATGAGTGTCTGGCCTATCTGTTCTTCGCTGTGTGAGCCCCTGAGATATAGTCACTTTAGTGGATTTCTTTGAGCCTGGTTTTCTCACTACACAAAATAGGAATCCCAGAAAGAGGGTCGTGTCCAAGGACACAGCCAGCTGTGCTTCCAAGATGGCTGGGGAAACAAACGCAGAAAAATGGCATACAGATGCGAAGTGACTCAAACCAAACCCATGCGTTTCCCAAATCCCAGGCAGATCTTAGCGCGTTTCCCATTTACTGTGGCGTCAGCTCTTGCTAGGAGCCTGCCTGCATATGAAAGAAAGCTAATGCTAGGAAGGACTGCAGCATTTTGTCCCCAAGGGCCAACATCAATTCTGCCAGGCTGGATGACTTCCCTCATCTGTTGCATAGCAACCTCCCCTGTCAGCTGCCTGTTTTTCCTCAGCATTTCCTCTGTAAAGTGTCTGCAGTGGGACGTGATCAGACTCAGGAAAGGAGGTCTGAGGTGCCATTTTATATTTTGTCTGCTTCCATGTCTGTATCTTCAGTCATGATCCAGCCTGTACCTTATGGACTTGTACCCTGCTGCCCACCTCCCTTCTCCAGGTGGATATCTCTTGATATTCTCAAAATTATTATTTCAAAATGTATATGTATGGAGATATATATATCCTCCTCACCACTGTTTCCTTTAGTTTTGTTCTTTTTGTCACATGAGATTGGGAGCTTATTTACGGTTATGGGTATGGAAGATTGCCTGATTTACTCATTGTTGTACCTTCAGCGTGAAGAACAATGCCTAGTACGTTTTATATTTCCAATAAAGATTGTTTGATAAATGAATGAATTACACAATCTACCCCACTGCTAAAGCGAGAAGCCTGAGAGGAAATTTTTATTTTGCCTGATAAATTCACTTTTTTTTTTGTCATATACAGAGACATAATTCATTATGGAAGCAGTTTATATGTATCACTGGGGATTGAAATATCTAAATGCTATTGAAGTTAAGTAATCATTTTTGAGTCCTCACCACCTTGAGCCAGTGGCTAAGGCTTTTATGCTACCTTTCCATATAGCATTTTTTAAGCACAGGCACACAGCTTCTTACGTCAATAAGATAATAAAGCACGCGGAAAATATTTTAAATTACACTCTTTTGCCTAATACTCCACATTCTTCTTTCAGTTCTCTCAGAGTTGCATTGTTAGCAAGATGTTTAAATCCCTTCTTGATCAAAGAGTCGTGTTTTTATCATTTGACAAGAACCAGGAGCATTCTCATTTTTTGCATGTTTTATCTCATCAAAATATCTTTCTCTGCGTCATTCTTTTAAATGTTTAACGTTCTTTTTTGTTTCTGTTTGTTCATGTTATAACAGGGATCCTGGTGTTAGCTGAGTTCATAATGGGGGGAAAGGCAAAGAAAGGACTGACCAGGAAAGACAAAAGACTGGAATGCAGGAAAAAGCTTCACAGAGGCAGGCTCACAGGCTCTTTCCTAGGGGCTAGGAGGGGAAATTGGGAGGTGAGAGTCCGAGGGGTGGGACTTGAGTCTAGATAAGCTGCTTTTTTGTTTGTTTGTTTGTTTTTAATTAAAAACCCCCGGTCCTCCTATTTTCTTATTTCTTATCCAGATGTTTGTCCCTGAGAAGGTCTGCCTTTCTAACTTTCCCTCGAAGTGTATGTGGGTTTGTCTCTGTGTGTATGCCACATATGTGCTGGCTTTTGGATGCCAGAAAAGAGTTATATTCTCTGCAACTGGAGTTACAGAGGTGGTTGTGTGCCACCTGGTGTGGGTGCTGGGAACTGAACTGACATCAGCTAAAAACGCTGGGCCATATATTTTTTTTTCACATTTGTGTGTATGTGTGCATGTGTAAACAGATTTCCATTTCTCTGAGTTAAATGTACAACAGTGCAATTTCTGGGACTTATAGTAAGTGTGTGTTAGCTTTACAGGAAGCTACAGATCTTTTCTGGAGTGGCTGAACCGTTTTACATTCCATTAACCACATAAAAGTGGTTTCAATTTTACAAATCTTTGGTGACATTTGTAGTCAGAATTTTTAGCAATAGTGTGTAGGAATAGCTCACCATGGTTTTAATATGCATTTACTTGGTGGTTAACTGAATATATTTCTGTGCAATAATTTCACACCCGTATCTCCTTTTTAGTAAAATGTCTCTGTATACTTTTTAATCTATTTTCTATTTGGGTTGTTCAACTGCTTTTGTTAAATATGTTGGATCTGGGTAAGAGCACTGCTGCACAAGCAAGATCTGAGTTAAAGTTCCTAACACACATGGAAGAAGCTGGATAGAGCTTTGCACACCGTCGTGGGGGTGGAGACAGAAGGATTGCTGGATCTTTCTGTCTGCCAGTGAAAGACTTTGCCTTGGAATAAAACAGAAGCACCTGATATCCTCCTTTGACCTCTGTGAGTGCATGGGTGTGTACCTACACACACATGTAAACATGTACCACACACATTTGCCATACTTACACTCATACACACACATGTATGTATACAGATTAACAAAAAGAATAAGTCAATTAATTTAAACATTGAATATTGACTTTTTCTAGTTTACTCATGAGTCTGTTGTCATTTTATGGCTTATCTTATTCTTACTTAAAACATTTTATGTATGTATGTATGTATGTATGTATGTATGTATGTATGTATATAGGTATGTATGTGTCCATGAATGCTGGAAGAAGATGTTGGATCCCTTGAAGCTGTAGTCACAGATGGTTCACATGCGTGCTGGGAACTAACCCTGATTCCTCTGGAAGAGCAGCAAGCACTCATAACTGTTGAGTAATCTCTCCCACCCCCTCTTTTTATGTTCTCTCTCTCTCTCTCT
>NC_045030.1:95115224-95117831 GCF_008632895.1 Mastomys coucha
GCCCGGTCTTTTTATTTTCTTAATACAGTGTTTTGCAAAGGAAATTTTGATCTTGTGGGAATCAAATTGTTTGATTATTTTTCAAAGGATTGTAGTTTTCTGTGAATGGTAGAACATGCTTACAATTCCAGTATTCTGGAGGGTGAGATTGGAGAAGTGCAAATTCAAGGCTAGCTAGTGAGACTGTGACTTAAATCAACCAACCAACAAACAAAATAAACAAAAAATGGTTGTTTGGGACTGGAAAGATGGCTCAGTGGTTAAGAGCACTGAGTACTCTCCTGAAGGTCCTGAGTTCAAATCCCAGCAACCACATGGTGGCTCACAACCACCCATAACAAATCTGACTCCCTCTTCTGGAGTGTCTGAAGGCAGCTACAGTGTACTTACATATAATAAATAAATAAATCTTTAAAAGAATGCTTGTTTATGTCATTTCTAAGTGCTCTTTAAAAATATTTAGTATATGAAGACTTTTCCCTTTTATCTTCCATACATCTTCTAGTTTTAATTATAAATGTCTGTCATCCATTTAGTTTTGAAGAATTTTAGAAGATTTGCCTTGTTTCCTGGTGTCAGGGCATTTAGGCAAGCCAGGTATCTTATTTTCTTTTATGTTGTTGTGATAAAATGCCCCGACAAAAAGCAATTTATGAGAGAAAGGATTTATTTTGGCTTATACTTATGGAGACATACATGATACAGTCCATCATGGTGAGGAAGGCACAGCAACAGGCAGGAAAGCATAGTGGTAGGAGCAGGAAGCTAGCAGATATTACATAAGCACACAGAAGCAGACAGGAAAAAGGAAGTAAGTCCAGGCTACAAACCTCCAAAGCCCACCCCCACCCCTGCCCAAAATATTTCCTCCAGCAACGTTCTACTTGCAAGCAGCACCACCAAGTGGGGACCAAGTGTTCTAACACAGAAGCCTATGTGGGATAATTCACATTCAGACCATGGCACCAAGCAAGCAACCACTGACTTCCATTCATAGCCTCTAATTTTAAGTTTTGTTTGAGATGTCAACTTTAGGTTGATGTTTGTTTTTTTTTTTCCTCCTCAGACTGGAGGAAAGTTAAAGTTGTACATATCCAACACCACAACATGAGTTTGTTTAAAAATATTTTCTGTAGGGCAGTGGTGGTACACGCCTTTAATCCCAGCAATTGGGAGGCAGAGGCAGGCGGATTCCTGAGTTCGAGGCCAGCCTGGTCTACAGAGTGAGTTCTAGGACAGCCAGGGCTACACAGAGAAACCCTGTCTCGGAAAACAAACAAGCAAACAAACAAACAAACAAACAAGGTCTAGGGCTGGTGAGATGGCTCAGCGAGGAAGAGCACCGACTGCTCTTCGGAAGGTCATGAGTTCAAATCCCAGCAACCACATGGTGGCTCACAACCATCTATAATGAGATCTGATGCCCTCTTCTGGTGTGTCTGAAGACAGCTACAGTGTACTTGTAATAAATAAATAAATAAATAAATCTTTAAAAAAAGGAAAAAGGTAAAAAAAAAGGCAAACATTTAAAAAAATATTTTCTATCTATTGTAATGGTCTTGTAGTTTTGTCAAAATCAGTTGGCTTTATTTATGTGGAACTATGTTTATATCCTCCACCCTATGCCACTGTTCTGTTTGCTCACCTATCAATACCACAGCACTAATTACTATATATTAAGTAGAAGAATTTCTCTATGTTTATTTTTTTGCCAAATCATCCTATTCTTTTATTGTTTTCACATATTTTGGAATATAAAAACCACCTTGCTTGACTTTCAATAGGAATTTCACTCCTGTGTATAAACTTAGAGAAAATTAATATTTTAATTATTTAAATTTTCTAATCTATAACCTAATATGATCATTAATTTATTATGTTCTCTTTTTATTTCTATATTGTGGGGTATTACTATAGAAGGCCTGTACATATTATTAATTGACACATCTATTTTAGATTTTAGTTACTATAAATACTATACTATCATTAATTTTGTTTTCTACAAGTTCATTGCATATATATATATATATGCACACACATACACATATAATTCTGTGGCAATGGGAATTAGAAAGCAGGCAAAATGATGTCTTGTTTACAATTTACATTATTTATTTATTTATTTCTGATTTTTAAGACAGGGTCTCTTGATGTAGCCCTGGCTGTCCTGGAATTCACTCTGTAGAGTAGGCTGGTCTCAAACTCACGAAACTCTACCTGCCGCTGCCTAGTGAGAGCTGGAATTATTAAAGATCTGTGCCACCACAGCCTGCTTTACAATGTACATTAGTGTAGTAATCTATAATTATATCAGCTGCATTTGGGCAATGACTTAAATAAATAAATAGCATTGAACATTCCACTAATAAATAAAAGTTACCAGAAGAGACAAGGAGAAGGAACTTCTGCATTCCTCTCTCCTAACTCCTCCCAGATCTTTCTTGCTTTGCTTTTCTTTTCCTCTCCTCTTCTCCCCTTCCCTCCCTCCCCGTCTTTTCTTTTCTTTTCTTTTCTTTTCCTTTCCCTTTCTTTCCTTCCCTTCCTTTTCTTTTCTTTTCTTTTCTTTTCTTTTCTTTTCTTTTCTTTTCTTTTCTTTTCTTTTCTTTT
>NC_045030.1:95117949-95134874 GCF_008632895.1 Mastomys coucha
GTGCCAGATGCCAGAGGCTCGCCTCTCCATCTTGATCTTGCCACAGGGAGCAAGTGTGCTTGGCGTGCTGGTTGGTTGCAATTTTCTTCACCGTTTTCTGGAGGGAGGCGCCATAGCGGGTCCCGTATTTCCTGACTATCCAGACCTTCTTGGTGCTCTTAGCCGTGTCCCCGGAACCGAAGCCCAAGCTCAAAGAACCTTCCAGATCTTTCTCAACTCCCCACCCAAATTCACACACTTTCTTCCTCTTTAGAAGTCAAGCAGGCATCTAAAAAATAAAATAAGATAAAAATAAAAAGAAACAAACCAGAACAGGACAAAATAAACAAACAGAAAAAAGAGGCAAATAGCATAAGAAATAAATATAGACACAGGCACGTATTTTGTATACTCAAAAATCCCATAGAAACACAAAAACAGGAAACCATAATATATATATACATATATATACATATATATATATACATATAAAAGACTTGTAGGGTTAAAAAAAAGCCCAGATAATATAGTAAAAAAAAAATTGCAAAAATACTATTGAGTTAGTTTGTGTTGGCCATCTACCAATGGACATTGGGCCTGCCCTTAAAGTGTGGCTAGTATACCCAGTGAGACTCTGTTGAAGAAAATTAATTTTTCCTTTCCCAGTGTTTGCCAGTTGGCAATAGCTTTTGGGTTAGGATGGGGGCTTGTGTCCACTTCTCAGTCATCGAATTCAATCATTACACATACACACACACACACACACACACACAATTTTAAGTAATATGCATCATTTAAGACTTGTTTTCTTTAAAAAGATTTATTTATTATATGTAAGTACACTGTAGCTGTTTTCAGACACACCAGAAGAGGGCATCAGATCTCATTATGGATTTTTGTGAGCCACCATGTGGTTTCTGGGATTTGAACTAGGACCTCTGGAAGAGCAGTCGATTTAGGGACTAAAGTATTTATAATTAGACTTGTTTATAAATTTTTTTTAAGGTTTGTTATTATATGTAAGTACACTGTAGCTGTCTTCAGACACACCAGAAGAGGGCACCAGATCCCATTACAGATGGTTTTGAGCCACCATGTGGTTGCTGGGATTTGAACTCAGGACCTTCGGAAGAGCACTCAGTGCTCTTAACCACTGATCCATCTCTCCAGCCCCTGTTTATCAATTCCTTATTTGGGGAAAAATGTAAACCATCACAGTATTTTCTACTATTGTTTCTCCATTGTTTTTAATGCTAGTGATAGCCTTTGCTGTCCAAAAGCCAAAGGAATATTCTATTTTTCTGGGAAGCAATTCAGAAATGTATCCTTAATGTCTAAAATTATGTGTTCTTTCCCCATTATTTACCTATGAAAACTATGCAATAAGTGAAGATTTACTTCCCTACTTGGTGCATTGAGGGTCTACTTGCAGGGATTCCTCTCTTTGTCTTTGTTCTTTCTTCTGACAACCTTTGTTTATTAGTGGAACGTGTACTGATGGTTATTTAAGTCATTGCCCAAATGCATTTGATATAATTCTATATGACATAAATGATGTAAATAATAAATAAGATATCATCCTGCCTGCTTTCTTACTCACATCACAGAAAAAGAGTGGTCCTTTTTTTTTTCTTTTTCTTTTTGTGTTTTGTTTTGTTTTGTTTTGTTTTGTTTTGAGACAGGGTTTCTCTGTGTAGCCCTGGCTGTCCTGGAACTCACTCTGTAGACCAGGCTGGCCTAGAACTCAGAAATCTGCCTGCCCCTGCCTCCCAAGTGCTGGGATTAAAGGCGTGCACCACCACCTCCCAGCCCAAGCTTTTTCAACAATACAAAACTTCACGATGCTCAGAAACATGAGTGTATTGGTCATGGGAAAGGCTTCAGAATAAACTTGGACTTTTTTAACCATTTGAGGCTTTGTTGTGGAGAAATATCCCCTCTTTCTAATGCACTAGTGAAAGCATTCACACCCAGATCAGAACTTACTAAGCATGAGGGAATTCGGAGTGGAAATAAACTGCACAGTAATGAATATGGGAAAGGGCTTCTGGAGACATTTATCTTAATAGAATACCAGACAGTTCACAGAAGTAAACAGATCCTTTAAATACAATCAATATAATAATGCTTTTATCTAGACCAAATTATATTAATCATTGGATAATGACTACATGAAAATCTTCAAACAGAAATCAATCCTCGCACATCATCTGCAAATTCATAATGAAGAAAAACACTCTGCCTGTAATGAATAAGCTTTCAATTAGAGACTGAATTTTATCTATCATCAAAGTATTCATAGAGACTCATTATGTATGTAAAATGATGAGTATGGTGTCAACAGTATTTCAGCTTTATTTGACATCAGTGAGTCCATAGTAGGGAAAAATCTTTTATATGTAGTGAGTATAAAGAGTATTTCAATCTGAAGCTTAATCTTACTCAATATTAGCCAAAACACAGGGACAAAAGTCATACTAAAATTATGGTAGTGGCCAGGCAGTGGTGGCGTATGCCTTCAATCCTAGCACTTGGGAGTCAGAGACAGGCAGATTTCTGAGTTGGAGGACAGCCAGGGCTACACAGAGAAACCCTGTCTCGAAAACAACAACAACAACAAAATTATGGTAGTGTCCTAGTCAGGGTTTCTATTCCTGCACAAACATCATGACCAAGAAGCAAGTTGGGGAGGAAAGGGTTTATTTGGCTTACTTCCACATGGCTGTTCATCACCAAAGGAAGTCAGGACCGGAACTCAAGCAGGTCAGGAAGCAGGAGCTGACACAGAGGCCATGGAGGGATGTTATTTACTGGTTTGCTTCTCCTGGCTTGCTCAGCCTGCTCTCTTATAGAACCCAAGACTTCCAGCCCAGGGATGGCACCACCCACAAGGGGCAATTGAGAAAATGCCCCAAAGCTTGCTCTCATGGAGACACTTCCCCAACTGAAGCTCCCTTCTGTGATAACTCCAGCCTGTGTCAAGTTGACACACAAAACCAGCCAGTACAGGTAGTGATATGATAGTCTTTTGAGAAAGACAGACCTTGGTAAAAAATGATAAATTCCACATAAAAGTTAATTGTAATATTTTATTCAGTTCATGTACTTATATACCCACTCAAGTGCCAAGCATTATAATATTGATACAGACTTTGTTCTTAGAAAACTCATATAGGATCATACACCATTATTCATACTGCATATGAAGAAACAAACAAACTAAAAAATTACATGAGGTATAACTATTTTTCAAAAATTCTGTCACTGGAAGAACAGGATCCTAAGGTAGTTTAACTACTTTGGCTTCTAGTGGCAATATGTGTTAAAAACAAAAGGGTGTGTTAACCTTTGTTAATCATTCAGTAACTCATTCCAGGAATCAGATTCATGTGCTTTCTTCCATACATGCTTAGGAACACTATACTGAGCATTCAAAACACAATGAAAAGTTAGCCTCTTCCCTGACATTTCCTATGAACTCCAACTGGCTGATTCCTTTGACATAGCTTGCATTGCAAACTTCATAGCCCACTTTCACCGGAGGAGTCACATGGATTGAAGTCAGATGCTAGCACAAGACTTTGGCTATGACCTTGCCTCTTGACGTCAAGGTTGGTGACCCTTTTCCTTTCTCTAGGCCTGTATTACAGCTTAAATATATAAAGATGCAAACATACTCTGATCATATTATATGTGTTCATGGTAATTTTTTCATGTATTTGTTCATGTGCCATTTTGTCTGCTGGCCAGCTGTTAGTCCATGTCTATGATTTAGCATATTTGTTATTTTTTTATTTTTTTATTTTATTTTATTTTATTTTATTTTGGTTTTTGAGACAGGGTTTCTCTGTATAGCCTTGGCTGTCCTGGAACTCACTCTGTAGACCAGGCTGGCCTTGAACTCAGAAATCCGCCTGCCTCTGCCTCTCAAGTGCTGGGATTACAGGCGTGCGCCACCACCACCCGGCCGATTTAGCATATTTGTTATCTGCCTTTAAATAAATGATGTGTGAAGAGTTTACATCATAAATCCCTGAAAAGGGATTAAATCAAATTGGCCTATTAAGTAGACAAGAGAACACATATGATTAGCTCCAATTCTTTTTAAAAATATAGCTATTCAATTTTGAAAACAAATTTATTTTATGTGTATGAAAGTTTTCTTTGCACGTATGTTTGTTTGCATTCATGCATGTAAACTATGTGCATGCAGTGCCTGTGGAAGCTAGAAAAAAGTATTGAAACCCCTAGAACTAGAGTTATAGACAGTTTCAAGTCACTATGTGGGTACTAAGAAATAAACCCAGGCCTTCTAGAAGAACCTGAAGTGCTCTTAACTGTGGAGCTATATCTCCAGCCCCAAGATGTAAACACTATTAACAAATTATTTTAAATTTATGAAAAAGTCAACTTGACATTGTATAAACAATGTCATCGTATGGTTTAAGTTATATGTAAAAACTTTTAACCAATAAAATTAAGCCTTAATACCATTCCTGGACCCAACACTGAGTCTCCTATCTAGCATGCAACACTGGATTCTTTTTCTCTTTTCTTGGTCTTCCAAAAAACATAGCCATTTGCTATTTTGCTCAGTTCTTCAGTGACACAAATGCCTTTTGTATCCCAAACTATGATAATATGGTTAATAAATAAAGATTTGCAGCTGTTTGTGCACTGTCTGTCCTGTTTTTATTCCTGCTTATGAGATAGTTCGCTTTCCAAGGTCATTAAAATCTCCATCATCATGGACAGCTTTTGCTAAAATGTAACATTCAGTAGCTCCCAGATACTTGTGAGGCCATGAGAATAATATGTGAAAGAGCCCTTTGAAAAATGGGCATCTCTGGGACAAACTAAAAACCTAGGACAAGGGAAACTTCCAGGAACCTATTAGGATGACCCTAGCAATAGAAGATATGGAACCTGAAATAGCCACCCCCTGTTACCAGGCAAGACTACTAATGGAGGGAAGGGGACACCAACCCAGTCACAAAACCTTCAGCCCATAATTTGCCCTGCCTACAAGATGTGCAGGGGTAAAGATGGAGCAGAAACAGAGGGAAAGGCCAACCAATGCCTGGCCCAACTTCAGAGAGTCCACCCTTGACACTATTAATGACATTATCCTATACTTGCAGACAGGAGTCTAGTATAACTGTCATCTGAGAGGCTTCATCCAGCAGCTGACTGAAACAGATGCAGAGACCCACAGCCAAACATTAGGCAGAGCTTGGGGAATCCAGTGGAAGAGGGAGAGGAAGGATTGAAGGAGCCAGAAGGGTCAAGGACACCAGAAGAAAACTTAAAGAATCAACTAATCTGGGCCCAAAGGGGCTTACAGAGACTCAATCACCAACCGAAGAGCATACATGGAACAGACCTAGGCCCCCTATACATATGTAACAGATATACAGCTTGGACTTCATGTGGGACCTCTAACAAACTGGAGCAGGGGCTGTCTTTGACTCTGTTGGCTGCCTTTGGACTCCTTTGCCTTAATTGGGTTGCCTTGTCTAGCCTCAATAGAAGAAGATGTGCCTAGTCCAACTGCAACATGATGTGCCAAGGTGGATTGATATCCATGGGAGGCTTCCCCTTCTCTGAGGAGAAAGGGAGGAGGGATGGAGATAGGGGAGATGAGACTGAGGGGCTAGGAAGAGAGGAGGGAGGGGAAGCTTCGATCAGGATGTAAAGTAATTAAATAAATTTTAAAAATCCAAATGGAAATAGAGCCTGCTTAAATCTGACAAGAACAAGAACATGATAATTTAAAAATACATGGACAAGTATCCTTAGGTTGTGCTAGGTTACAAATGTAATTCAAATTAAATTCATTTTTAGTAAGTAGGTAAAATTGTTTATGTTAACTGGAGCAGAGGCTCTCCTTAAAACTCTAGTACAACTGTGGTATCAGGCTTTCCCCCACAGGGCTTTTTTATCCAGCCTCAGTGAGAGAGGATGGGCCTACCAAGGCAAAGAGTTGATGTGCCAGGGTTAGGAGATACCCATTGTGACCCACCCTTCTCAGAGTAGAAGGGATGGGGGGATTGCTGGCCTCTGTGAGAGGGGACGGGAAGAGGGCAACATTTGATGTAAATAAATAAATTAATTTAAACATTTGTATATGTTGTGTCTCTTAATATTAAGAGAGGAAATCAAATAAAAAGGAGCCAATAATGTTTAGAAGGATATACTATAAGAACACATTTTCTGTAAAAAAAAGATAAAAAAGAAAATGCTTTCAGATTTTTTAAAAAAAAAAAGATATTTAGGTGGTACTTTTGTCCTAAAATGAAAGGTTATTTTCAAAAGGGTATATATAAAACAAAAGCAAAATAGTTAAGTGTGTTTCACAGGGTCTGAAATAAGACTTGATTGTATTTCACCAAGGCTTACATTGCAAATCTTTCTGCAATCTCAGTGCCGTCAGGGTGAATGGGGTGAAGGTAGATTTCCACACATTCTGAGGCAGGGCACTGCTGATTGAGAATGTGGCATCACTCTGAGAAACAACTATCCTGGACTTCAACCAGCTCAATGAATGCAATGTAGCTTTCCCAGGCGCCTGGTGGTTCTCAACTTCCTTAGCAACCAGTTTGGACCTCAGAAGAACTGTCAGAATGAGTAGATCCTGAACAACTTTAATATATGCCTGCCCTGGGGTTGAGTACCAGCCCACCTTCAGTCTTACCCAAAAGTGTGATGTCAATGCACAGAACAAGCATGCTGTCTTTGCCTATCTGAAAGACAAGCTGCTCTACCCTTTTGATGACAGGTCCCAAGCTCATCATGTGGTGTTACTCAGATGTAGCCTGGAACTTTGAAGTTTCTTGTAGGGCCAGAAGAAGGGGAGGCTTTCCATCATTACAGCTGCACTTTCCAAACCATCAACATCAACCCTGACATCAAACATCTCCTCAAAGTTGCCATCTAAAATATGGGCTGCTGAGTCTAGGGATTTGTCAGTGTTTTCACTGCCCAAGTCTTCCTCAGGACTCAGTACATCCCAAGGAGACACTGGCGGGCTGAATCGTACCACTTAATACCACTCCCTTCACTGAAGCACCTTGCCTTCCCTCCTTGCCTGTTTCCTTTAGCTCCCTCAAGGCTCTTGGTGAGTTCACTTGGGGCTCAAAGTCTGGTAGGTTCTGCGCCTTTACAGAATGATGGCACCTTCCTAAACCCTTATGGGAGATGTCTGGGCCCAGAGCCAGACTGCTTTAGAGTCCAATACAGGGCTGGTATGTGTTGGGGGGGCAGGATGAGAAGACTTTAAAAAATAATAAACTTACTATACTTTAAAAAAATCTAAGCTCAGATATTAGGAGGGAAGTACAACATCATACAAACACTGTAAGTTAACTTTGACTTTGGGAATTTGAAACAACAAGGACAAAATGGAAACAATCCTAAGACTCAGAGAAAAGATTGCAGGCAAGAGAATAAGCCCAATTGATATAACAGCTTTAGTCCTTGGGGATGTTTTTTCCTTTTTTTCCAGGCTGAATGACCTTGTGCCTCAGAAAAAGCACAGGCTAAAGAGATTCTTAAAGGGGCAATGTTTGCCACAGGCTATTGGAAACAAATACACTGGGAACCTGGTAAATTATAGTTATCAGGTGTCTCATGGTTCCTGAGTGTGGCTTATAAAAATGTTAAATTTCAATATGGAAGCTTAGTTCTCTGTACTAGTTGATAGCCAGGAACCCATTTATAAACAAATTTATGTAATAATCTGTGCTTGTGAGACTGACCAAAATCCTCAAAATCTTATTTTTGTATGTTTTAGTTTTGGAGATTGTGATTAGCTTAGACAGGATATTTCCAGTCTGTAAGAGGTTACATAATAGTCCAAGAGCACATACAGACAAGGCTTGTTTTTGTTCCCAGGTGACTCATGATAAAGGAGCTGTATTAGGGTTCTCTAGAGGATCAGAAGTGAACAGAATGAATATGTACTACTGGGGGATTTGTTGGATTGGCTTGTATGATATAGTCTGGATTGTCCCAACAATAGCTATATTCACATTGGAGAAACTATGCATCAGTAGATGATCAGTCTACAAAGCTGGATGCCTCAGTATCCTCAGTCTGGCACTGTTAGGTCTGACACCCCAGTTATGTCTGCTAGTCTCTCATACTTGTTATTTCATAAGACTATTTCACTAGTTTGTATCCTCTCTTTGTTTTGCTTAATTAGTGTATGTTTGTAGAACATTCTACCCCAAATATAAAGAATATACCTTTTTTTTCCTCTGTAGCTGATGAAACTTTCTTGAAAATTGACCACATATTAGAACGCATAACAAGATTCAACAAATATAGGGAAATAATAGCCTGTTTCCTATCTGTTTCCTAAAGTTTTGTCAGTCTTGTAATTTTTTCAAAGAGCCATCTTTCCTCACTAAATTTTTGTATTGTGTTCGTTTGTTTTTATTTTACTAATTTCCATCCTGAGTTTGTTTCTTCCCATTTTCTCTTTTTGGATGTTGTATGTTCTTGTTTTTCTAAACCTTTCAAGTGTATCATTAAGTTATTAATACAAAATTCCTTCAGTTTTCTATGTGGGCACTTAGTGCTATAAACTTTCCTCTTAGGACTGTTTACATGTGCCCCAGATTTTTTGACTTGTTGTTTTTATATTTTTATTTAAGTCTAGGAAATTAAATCAAATCCTTTTTGATTTCTTTTTTCACTCAATTTTAACTTGGTAGTATGCTGTTTAGTTTTCATAGATTTGTGTACTTTTTGCCAACTGCTGTTGATATCCAGTTTTATTCCTTTGTGATCAGATAGGAAACAGGCTATTATTTACCTATATTTGTTGAATCTTGCTTTGTGTTCTAATATGTGGTCAATTTTGAAGAAAGTTTCATCAGCTACAGAGGAAAAAAAAGGTATATTCTTTATATTTGGGGTGGAATGTTCTACACTAACATACACTAAACAAACATACACTAAATCTCTTTGATTTATGCTGTCATTTAACTCAAGAACTGTTTTTATTTTTTTCCAGATGCCCTGTGTACTGGCTGGTTTTGTGCGTCAACTTGACACAGGCTGGAGTTATCACAGAGAAAGGAGCTTCAGTTGGGGAAGTGCCTCCATTAGACCCAGCTGTGGGGCGTTTTGTCAATTAGTGATCAAGGGGGTAGGGCCACTTGGTGGTACCATCCCTGGGCTGGTAGTCTTGGGTTCTATAAGAAAGCAAAGTGAGCAAGCCAGGGGAAGCAAGCCAGTAAATAACATCCCTCCATGGCCTCTGCGTCAGCTCCTGCTTCCTGACCTGCTTGAGTTCCAGTCCTGACTCCCTCTGGTGATCAACAACAATGTGGAAGTGTAAGCTCAATAAACCCTTTCCTCCCCAACTTGCTTCTTGGTCATGATGTTTATGCAGGAATAGAAACCCTGGCTAAGACACCCTGTCTATTGGTGAGAGTATTGAAATCATCCACTAGCTTGGTGTTCAGGCCAGTCTGTGGTTTTAGATTGAATAATGTTTCATTTGTGAAATCGGGTACCTCTGCGTTTAGGATTGTAATATCCTGTGAGTGGATTGTTTTCTTTGATGAATATAAATCCCCTCTTTATTTCCTCTAACTAGTTTTTATCTGAGCTCTGTTCTTTCAAATATTGGAATAGTTTCTTAGTTGCTTTTTCTTGAATATATTTCCCCATCATTTTAGTTTTAGGTTGTGTTTATCAGTGATAGAGAGATGTGTCTCCTGGAGCCAACAAAAAGATAAATCCTGTTTTCTAAACCAACTTATTATTCTTTGTCTTTTCATTGGGGGAACGAGACCATTAATGTTAAGGGTTATTGCTAAACAGTACGTTTTAATTCCTGTTATTTTGTTATTGTGGTGTTATTTTCTTAGATCTCTTCTGCTCAATGTTCTAGGATTATGAGAGGGTTTGGAAAGAGGAAAGGACAGGGAAAATGTAATTATATCAATATAAAAAGAAAAGTATAAAAATTCATTTTAAAAAGCAACCTTTAGTTGTAAAAAGAAAAAAAAATTTCATGCCAATAATAAATAGAATTCCATGCTGAGTTTTATCCTATGATAAAACCCTAAAAAATTTGTTTGCTACTAGAGATTGGGGTATAGAAGAAGGGAAAGGAATTGAGAGAGTGAAGTAGGTGACCAAGCTGGTTCAGTCAGTCAACAGCTTCTCCAGGGCAGGAGAGAGGATTATAAAGGTAAAAGACAGTTAGACAACACTGTAGCATGACCCAGCCAGTTCTGAGCCTGAGGCAGTTTTATTTTTTCCCAATCTGCCTTTATACCATTTTAATTACATGCACGTAATAAGGTCAGTTCTAGGTTAAGGAACAAGCAGGACAATAAACACAAATAGTCAAGGGACAAGCAAGGCAATAAACAAAGTCCTGTGGTCACTCCTGTGATCACTGTTTCTAAGGGCTTATCAGGATGACCAAGATATCTGAGCCTGCTGGGCAGTGGTGGCACACGCCTTTAATCCCAGCACTTGGGAGGCAAGAGACAGGTGGATTTCTGAGTTCGAGGCCAGCCTGGTCTACAGAGTGAGTTCCAGGACAGCCAGGGCTACATAGAGAAACCCTGTCTCAAAAAACCAAAGAGAGAGAGAGAGAGAGAGAGAGAGAGAGAGAGAGAGAGAGAGAGAGAGAGAGGTAGGCATGATGGAAAGCATGTCAGAGGAGAAAGAAAGAAAGAAAAGAAAGAAAGAAAGAAAGAAAGAAAGAAAGAAAGCACAAGAACACGTGATGGAGAAAAAGAAATCCCTTTCTTGGGTGCTGGAGAGATGGCCCAGTGGTTAAGAGCACTGACTGCTCTTCTGAAGGTCCTGAGTTCAATTCCCAGCAACCACATGGTGGCTCACAACCATCTGCATTGTGATCTGATGCCCTCTTCTGGGGTGTGTCTGAAGACAACTACAGTGTACTCACATACGTAAAATAAATAGATAAATCTTCAAAAGATGGGGAGCCATAACTCATGCTGCTGAACCGGCAAAGATCAGTGAGATCACTTTTTTCTGCATTAATTACTTAACTAATTAATTAACATCTTGATCGCAGCTTCCCCTCCCTCCTGTCCTTCCAATCTCTCCCTCTCTCCTCCCCTCCTGCTACGTCCTTCTCCCTTTCATGCCATGAGACTGAGCCCACCCCCTGACACTATTAATAATAATCTGCTATGGTTGCAGACAGGAGGCTAGCATAACAGTCATCTGAGTGACTTCACCCAGCAGCTGATGGAAACAGATGCAGAGAGCACATGTTTACAAGCTTTCTGCCATATTCACAAGATATAAAGGGACAACGATAAGGAAAACTATTTGCATACAAATTCCTGAGGAATAGTGTCTGGGATTACCTTCCTCTCAGAACAACAGGCTTGTCAATTCTTTCTCTCAAGGGCCAGACCAGAGGGGCAAGTGTGGCTTGACTTTCCTAAGCTGTGGGTGGGGTATTAAAGTGATAGGTCCCCAATCTAACCCATGGCTGATTACAATATAAAACCCTGGACATCAAGGTTCGGGAGTGACTCCCTGTTTCACAAAACTTAGTACAAATAAAATATTTGATAGCTTAATAAACTAGACTGATGAATATAAAATGTTTTTGAGTCCTTATAGTAAATCATCAAGCTTGAGGCTGTTCCTGTGGGCAGTCAGTGCATACTAAAAACAAAGGATAAGAAACTCTTGTGAGAAAGAAAAATGTTCCTAGGAGGAAATAGCCTTCCTTTTGATTTGCCTTGATATGAACATAAGCAAAACCCTGTTGACTGCCCCTTCTCTCCTTTTTGTTAACCTGTAACAACCTATCCTTTCTACATGGTTTCCTAAATTCTAAGAGAAATTCATTACATTCATTATATTTCCTTCTCCTCTTAAAAACTTTTTTTCTTTTTTATTAGATATTTTCTTTATTTACATGTCATACGATATCTCTTTTCCCAGTTTCCCCTCTGAAAAAAATAAAATAAAACAAAAACAAAAACAAACCCCTATTCTCTTCCCCCTTCCTCCTGCTCACCATCCCACCCTCTCCCACTTACTGGCCCTGAATTCCCCTACACTGGGGCATGGAACCTTCACAGGACCAAGGGCCTCTCCTCCCACTGATGACTGACTAGGCCATCCTCTGCTATACATATGCTGCTGGAGCCATGAGTTCCCCCATGTGTACTCTTTGGTTGGTGGTTGAGACCCTGGGAGCTCTGAGGGTACTAGTTAGTTCATATTGTTGTTTGTCCTAAGGGGTTGCAAATCCTTCAGCTCCTTGGGTCCTTTCTCTACCTCCTTTATTGGGGACCCTTTTTAATTGAAATAGAATTATATAAGTTTCTCCAATCTCATTCCTTTCTCAAACTGCTCCTATGCCCCATCTCCACTCTCAAACTAAGTCTATTTTCTTTGGGTACCATTGTTACATACATAAATACATGTATGGACATATGCATGCACACACACACATACAGCTTCCTGAATCCATTTTTGTTGCTGCTGTGCATATGCTTTCAAGGCTGACTACTCTGTACTAGATAACCAATAAGGAGGCTTATTCCTGGAAGAGGCTAATTCTCTTTCTCCTAGCAGTCTTTAGTTGCCTGTAGTTCTTTATTTAGGGTGGGACTACATAAAAAATGTATCCCCTTTCCAAATTAACATGACCATTGATATTGCTGTTGTTTCAGTCTTGTTTATGCAGCTATTTCTAGGAGAGGCTGTTTCACAGCACTCTTCTTGGTATTCTGGCTCTTACAATCTTTCTGTTCCCCCTTCTGCTATGTTCCCTCAGCTGTAGATGCAGTAGGTGTGACATAGATGTATTCATTGGGGATCAGCTCCCCATGATGTTGATTTCTGCGTTGTGTGCAGTTGTGGTTTTCTCTGTGATGGTTTCCATTTGTTGAAATGAGAGGCTTCATTGATGAGGGGTGGTCTCTATGCAGATCTATAGGTTTAAGGTTAAGATTTGGAATGCAGTATGGAACTATGCTAGTCTAGCAAAATGGAGGTAGATCCTTTTTTAATTGTCCTTGACCCCACCAGCCCTAGGAAGCTGCGTAGGTTTCCAGTAGTAGGTGTATTTTCCTCCTGTTGAATAGGCCTTATATCTAGCTAAACAGTTGTTGTTTGCTACTGACATGTAACACTTATCGCACCTTTATGCATACCTCACAATGCTGGTGTTACAACTAGATAGGTCTGCTTAGTTGCTTCCTTCCCTTAAAGTATTTCTTTACAGTATTTTCTGGAACAATGGAAGTTAAACTACAGGAAAAAGGCTTTCAGGTGAGATACAGGTCAAATCATCTGAGACATGTGTCCTATGTGTATGGTGTCTTCAGCAATAGGAGTCTACCCTTAAGCCATCAGAAGTAAGCAAAGATCACATAAATCATCTATGTTGTTTTGGGAATTGCCTGGACTATCCTGACCAACCATTCAAAAGGAGCTTTCTTGTGCATAATACTAGAGTTTTTGTCAGTCTATGGTCTTCTGGGGGTAATTGTCAACCCAAGTGGCATATATATACATAAATATGTATATATATACATATGCATATATGTATATATATGCACACATATATACATACACACATACATATATATGTGTATTTGTATGTATATATAAATATATGTATATATTTATTCTATGAATATATATTAGAACAATGGAAGTTAATAGGAAAGTTCATATTTATTTCAATTATATATATATCTTATGTTAAAATTACAGTGATTTATACTTAAGGCATGAATGTGTATGATCTTGGGTAGGGTCTCACTCCTTTCTCTGAACATTTTCTGGGAATTTTAAAGAGGACTATACCTTCCCTACATCCCTGTGATTTTATCCATCATAAACCTGTCTGGTTTACTCAGGAACCACTTTGTGATTCCATTTATCTTCCTTAGTAATTGTCAAAAATAATAACCTTAGGCCAGGCGGTGGTGCTGCACACCTTTAATCCCAGCACTTGGGAGGCAGAGGCAGGCAGATTCCTGAGTTCGAGGCCAGCCTGGTCTACAGAGTGAATTCCAGGACAGCCAGGGCTATACAGAGAAACCCTGTCTCAAAAAAACAAAACCAACCAACCAAACAAACCTTAAAATTTACTTAAAGCCTATATATAGTTATTGTAAAGACAATGAAGTACAACTTTCTCTTGAGAAACCCATACCCATGCATGAATAAGCATTACTTTCTGAGACTCTCTTTAGAAAAATCTCGCACTCATACTCTTATGTGTGTTTTACTTTCTGAGCACCTCTTTCTCTCTTAACCCTCAAGCTAAAAATCTATATTAAAATACTTTTAATAAAACCACAACTCTGTTTCATACCACTAGTGCATGAATCCAATATTGGGCTGAGTTGAGGTATCTAAATAATTAGGGCACCTTTCCAGGCTGCTGTGGGCAACAGCATGCAATTGTTATGCCTTTCTGGCCAGTTTTGGTCATAGGCAAGCAATTCTAGTTAAAAACTACTACATGGAAGTTTTAGAAATAAATTTTGTCTCATTCTGAGTAATTTGATGAAATCTCATGCTGTCTCCCCTCTATTGCTGGTGGGGCATGGGCATCACTTTGTTTAGCATACACATGTTCTAAATGCTATCCACTCCTTAATTATTTAGCGTCTCAGTTATCAGTTCACTGTGTGGCAGTGTTTATGTGAAGGGCTCAGTATTAGTCACAGTTTGAGCGCCCACTAGTGGTCTTGGAAGATAGCATTTGAGGCAGGAGAGAAAATTATGAAGACATGTGAAGACGAAGGGGGCTTGGGAATCTGGTTAAAACTTCTCACCGAATAAAAATAATAAAAAGTTTCAACCTAACTAACAATGTTTTCTAGCATAGAGATAATAGGGAAGAGGGGAACCTGATCAGGTATTGGGTGAGGGAATAGGACTGAAGCCCTGAGGACCAGCAAAAAGAATGGAAACAGGCAACCTCAGGATATAGGAGTGTGTGGGGGGGACTCTCCAGAGTGCACCAGAGACCTGGGAGGTGAGAGACTCTCAGGACTCAAAGGGAGGGACCTTAGATGAAATGCCCAAGAGTGGGGAGAGGAAACTTGTAGAGTCCACCTCTGGCAGGAAGACAGGGCAACAAGTGAGGGATGGGGTTGCCATCCCACAGTCAAAATCTCTGACCCAGAGTTGTTCCTGTCTGAAAGAACTGCAGGGATGGAAATGGAGAGGAGCCTGAGGAAAAGAAGGTCCAGCAATAGGCCCAAAGTGGGATCCAGCTCAAGGGGAGATCCCAAGGCCTGACACTATTACTGAGGCTATGGAGCGCTCACAAAAAGGGTCCTAGCATGACCACACTCCAAAAGACCCAACAAACAGCTGAAAGAGTCAGATGCAGATATTTGCACCCAACCAATGGACAGAAGCTGCTGACCCCTGTTGTTGACTTAGGGAAAAGCTGGAAGAAGCTGAGGAGAAGGGTGATCCTGCAGGAGGATCAGAAGTCTCAATTAGCCTGGACCCCCGAGATCTCTCATACGCTGGACCATCAACCAGGCAGCAGCTGATATGAAGCCCCCAACTCACATACAGCAGAAGACTGCTGGGTCTGGGTTTAGTCAGAGAAGATAACCCTCAAGAGACTGAAGGCCCCAGGGAGTGGAGAGGTCTGGTGAGGTAGGGGAGGGGGCAGGAACATCCTCATGGAGACAGGGTGGAAGGAGGTGTGGGATGTGAAACAGTCAGAGGGTGGACTGGGAGGGGGATAAAATCTGGAGTGTAAAAAAAAAAGATTAAATAAAATTTAAAAAAATTTGAAGGGCTGGAAAGATGACTAGGAGACACTTGACAACTGGAGTTTGCTCCCTGGACCTGAAAAGGTTTCAGGAAATAACAGATTCCTGAGATGGTTGTCTGGAGAAACAACAAAATTGTCTGAACATTTTAAGTACTTGTTATATACTGCATCAGTTCACTTTCATACTAGGGATTATATATATATAAATATATATATATATATTTCATTGAATATGTAGATTGCTTTTGGTAGGGTGGACATCTTCACAATATTAATCTTAAACCTATACATGAACATGAGAGGTCTTTCCATTTTCTGGTATTTATGTCAATTTAAAGCTTTCATTGTATAAGTTTCTCACTTCCTTGCTTAGATTTATTCCTAGGGAAAAAATGAGGTTATTGTGAATGGCAGTGTTACCTTGATTCTCTTTCAGTATGTTTGTCATTTGTTAATAGGAAAGCTACTAATCTGGGGATGTTAATCACCCACTAGATGATGTCTGGTGGATTTATCTGTTTTTTTTTTTTAATGTCTAAAATTATATATTCTTCAAATAAATATACCTTTATTTCTTCTTTTCCTTCGTGTATACCCTTTATCTCCTTCACTTGTCTCATTGGTCCAGGAGGACTTCAAGTGCTACGTTTGAACAGGAACAAACACAGTTGACATCATTCTATTGTTCCTGATTCTAGTAGAAACGCTTTGAGTTTCTCTCCTTTTAGAAGGATGTTGGCAGTGGGATTGGTAATTGCCTTAATTATATTGAGATATATCACCTATACACCCATTCCTTTTTGGTAGTGCCAACATGTCCTGTCCCCATATTGGGAAGGGATCTTCTAGCTAGGCTGGGAGCCTCTATTTCCTTTGCTTCCCACATTCGCCTAAACCCAGGCTCACCAGCGGTTCCTCTGTTCCTCTGCTCCTTCTCCTAGCCAGGCAACCTAGTAACACTACCATGTTATTTCCTTTACCAGCTTCTCAGGTAGATCCCCGAGTCTGGGACATCCAGAACCCCTCTGTTGCTAAACACCATTCTCCTGTTGTCATCCAATTTCTGGACTCTACCAGGTACCAAGCTCAATACTCTCTCTCTTTACAGCCTATTCCTGAGGACTTAAGCTTCTTAAAATCTATCACTGCTTCTTGCAAAATCTGTCAGAAG
>NC_045030.1:95135016-95135764 GCF_008632895.1 Mastomys coucha
CTAATCGCTCTTTAAAAACCACTCTCGTTAAGCTGTCACAAGAACTTCACCTTGATTGGGTAAAACTCTTACCTCTGGCTCTATTTAGGTTACGAGCTCTCCCAAAACGACCTCTCCTCATCTCTCCCTTTGAACTCATGTATGGACGCCCGGTCCTGACTCCTGGCCTTTCACCTAAATGCTCTCCCATCCCAGACCATCTACTTACTCCATTACTCTGCCACCTCCGTTCTCTCCTATGGAACTTTGCTGACCACCATCTACCTTGGCCATGCACTGTCTCCTGTCCACTACCTATCAACATTGGAGACCAAGTCCTTCTATCCCCCCAGGTCATCGGCCCTCACCTCTCTCTCTCAAGTGGCAGGGCCCTTTTAAAGTAATTCTTGTGACCCCTACAACTGCTAAACTCAAGGGACTCTCTCTTTGGGTCCACCTGTCTCACCTCAAACCTTTCATTCCTCCACCTAAAAATGACTCTTCTTCATACACATCAATCTTAACAGGACCTTGCTCTATTAAACTCCAGAGGACAATGAGACCGCCTACCTTGTCCCCAATTCCAGAAAATGAGACTCCACTCCAGCATCCAAGCTCAACCTCACTGGATTAGACATGGGTTTCTCATTCTCCCCCTGCTGTTCATTTCCATCCAGAGTAGCCCTTATATCTGGAGATTAGAGGTTCAAGAAACCCCCCACAGATAACAAACAGTCTTTCCAAATAGGGTCAGGAAACTGCTCCATAG
>NC_045030.1:95136766-95138878 GCF_008632895.1 Mastomys coucha
CTTTTCCCTGAAGTGGGAGTGATCCAGGGAAACGAACCCCTGCCAATCCCAGTTGTAGATATGATAGCAGCTCAACATAAGAGGGCAGTCCAAGTTGTGCCACTCTTGGTTGCTACAGGAGTAGCCATAGGTGTTGGTACTGGAGTTACAGGGATAACAACTTCCATGATCCAGTATAATACATCCACTTCTCAGTTTCAAAGCAATTTTCAAAAAATGTCTGAAACTGTGTTTACTATCCAAAACCAGATTGATTCTTTGGCAGCTGTAATGCTTCAAAACAGACAGGGACTAGATCTCCTGATAGCTAAAGAAGGTGGTCTTTGCCTGTTCCTCCAAGAAAAATGCTGCTTCTATGTCAACCAATCTGGGATAGTAAGAAATAAAATCCAGGAGCTACAGTCAGACATAAAAAATTTCAGAGACCATGAGACCTCCAATTCTAAGATTTTCAAAACCCCATATGGAGTGGATACTCCCGTTTGTACCTCCTTTCCTAGTCATCTTCCTGGTGTTATTATTTGCTCCCTGCCTCATTAATCTTGTTTCTACATTTCTTCAATGACAAATACAAAAAAATTTCTAACTAAACTATCAATCAGCTCCTGTTACAGGATTACCAGCCGCTGCCTACAGATGAGCCACTGTCCACAGAGGAACCTGATGTGCACGTTTACCAGGATCCCGAAGGTGAAAGCCAGCTACCCTCCATTGACAATGCACCTAGACAGCAGGAAGTAGCTTAAGAGACATGACACCCTCGTTCCCTTTTCATCATCGGCTTCTCCTTCCCTTTTTCTTTCCTTCTCTTTATAATATCAAAAAAGGGAGGTATGTTAGCATCAGGACATCCAAAGCCTGTGGTGATGCATAGTCGTGTCCACAGACCTGTTGCCAGGGCACCATATTCCCAGAATCCATTGGGCTCACCTTCCACCTTTACCTGTGGCTGCTACGTCACAACCCATATATATACGGGGAACATTCCTCCATCTTTCTCTCTTTCCCCCTCCTCTCTTTCTGTGCCACTATCCCCACCCCCTCTCAATTAAACTTCTTACACGTGGAACTGTTTGGGCCTAGTGTGGTATGTTCTGACGTGACCCGCCGTTCCAACACATCAGTGGTGACCAGAAATTATTTTTGTTGTTACTTCATAACTGAAAATTTTCTACTGTTATGAGTCATAATGTAAATGCCTGTGTTTTCTGATGGTCTTAGGTGACCCCTGTGAAAGGGTCGTTCAATCCCCAAAGTGGTCTCAATCCGCAGTTTGAGGACTGTGGGACGGTGAAAGGCAGCCTATTTTCTAGTTGAGCTAGGTTTAAAACCCCAGTGACCCTGCAGGGATAATCCTGCAAGGAACGGTAGGCATTTTGCCATGATTCTAAACACCAGGCTCCTGACAGCTCTCTACTCAATAGGTTTGTGGCCATCAGTCATGTAAGGGCAATATCCCAAGCCCCTCTACATGTAGAGGACACGACCACAGATCAGTAGGCTCAAGACACATCTCCATTTTAATGAGGTACCTAAAGTCCTGGAGGCTTAGCTAATAAACTCCCCTTCCCAGACATTCCTCCCTGCAAAAGGTATTTAACCTCAGGTCTGCCTTGAGAAAGTGGGGTACAGTTTTACTCATTACAGCTCTCTGCTATGACAATAAATGTCTTAAAACCATGGGCTGTGGGGGCTGGCGAGATGGCTCAGCAGGTAAGAGCACTGACTGCTCTTCCTAAGGTCCTGAGTTCAATTCCCAGCAACCACATGGTGGCTCACAACCATCTGTAATGAGATCTGATGCCCTCTTCTGGTGTGTCTGAAGACAGCTACACAGAATTACACTCGAGCCAGTGGGGCCGGAAAGTAGCCACACACATAATGGCTCACGGCCATCTGTATAGCTACAGTGAACTCATACACATAAAATAAAATAAATCTTTAAAAACAAACAAACAAACAAACAAACAAAACATGGACCGTCTTTTCATCGGAATCCACCATGGAGCATTGGAACAGGCCTTCATCTAAAGAGCTGGCTGCCTAGTCTCCCGCAGGCCTCTCAGTGCTCCCAGCCACAGCCTCCACCACGCCAAGCTTGTCAGGACAAGA
>NC_045030.1:95138891-95141569 GCF_008632895.1 Mastomys coucha
TCTCCCCTCTTTTCCCCCTTTGGCCCTGGGCTACATTCAGCCTGCAGTCCCCATTCCATTCTCAGCTCTTCCAGATCGAGTGGCATCTGGGGTGCCCAAGAGTCTGAGAAGCTGACATCCTGGCCTCCACGCAGGTCCGGAGATCCCTGAGCCAACTCCTGCAGTCGCAGGGGACCTCAGACTATGCTCTCCCACCCCTGGAGTGGGGTCCTGAGGCTTCTCATAGTCCGACACCTGCCTAGTGCCAGCGTGGGGGAAAGTGCAGTCAAAACTTCCCCATGCCGCCTCACAGAGCAGCCCAAGCCCCTAGTGGCTGCAAGACCACACCCATTAACCCACAGAGAACCATTGCTATAACAGAACACTCAACATCATAAGGGAAATGCAAATTAAAACTACTTTGGGATTTCATCTTATCTTAGTCAGAATGACTAAGATCTGGAAAACAAATGATTTTAAAGGCTGGCATGGATGTAGAGGAAGAGGAGCATTTATTCTTTGCTGGTAGGGGTGAAAACTGGTGCAGGCATGATGGAAATCGGTGTGGCAGTTCTCCAAAAGGCAGGAATAGATCTACATGATCTAGCTATAGCACTTTTGGGATCATACCCAAAGGACTCTAGATCCTACTACAGAAATACTTGCTGCTTGTTCATCCTCACTTCTGCTTGAGTCAATGTGACATGGATAGTGAAAGTCTGATATATTTACAGAATGGATATTATTCAGCTATTATGAAAAATGAAATTGCTAGGAATGGCCATGCACACTTACAACCCTAGCACTTAGGAGGCAGAGGTAAGTGGATCTCTGTGAGTTTGAGGACAGCCTGGTCTATGTAGTGAGTTCCAGACCAGGCCTTATGTTATTTGTTTTATTCTGAGACATGTCAAACCATGTCTCAAAATAAAACAAAAGTACAAAAGAGTATAAAAAAGGAAATTGGCAGGGAAATAGATGGAGCTGGAAACAGTCATTCTGAGTGAGGTAACATAGGCCTGGGAAGAGAGTACATCACATCTCTTCTTTCATTTTTATATGTTAGCTTTGAATCTCTCTGTATGCTTTATTTGGAATTCATATAGAGATCAGGAAACTACAAGGGTTGTGAAGAGGGGCTTTCAAGGGAGGAGAGCTAGAATGTACTGGTTTAAAGGCTTAAAAGGGAATTATGGAACACTGTCTTTACACATAACAAGTAAGAGTACACTGCAGCTATCTTCAGACACATCAGAAGAGGGCATCATGTCCCATTACGGATGGTTGTGCGCCACCATGTGGTTGCTGGGAATTGAACTCAGGACCTCTGGAAGAGCAGTCAGTGCTCTTAAACACTGAGCCATCTCTCCAGCCTGGTTGTAGAATTTTTAGCCATAGATGGAACATGAGCCTTTTCCTCCAAAGGCTCAGAGATCATTGCTGAAAAGGAGGCAGAAAGAGCATAAAGGTCAGAGGCATTGGCTGACTGCAAGGAGACAGTGGCTTCTGGATACAGCAGTGCAGCTTTACATGTGACAGCAGTGCAGCTTTACATGTGAATTCACAGATTTGTGACTGCATGTTCCCATGCAAGCCCAACCAGAACCAAATTCCAGCCCAGAGGGGAGCTGGTCACAAAGTTCCACCTCAGAGCAGATATTAGCACTTGTTAGATGCTGGGAGAGGGAAGGTCAGCTTTTTCCAAGAGTCCCTGATAAATCTAGAGTATTCCAGTGGAAGGCCACACACTCAGGAGGATTTGAACAGCACAAATTGGCCTTGATGGGGGAAAAGACACAATTTGATTGGGATGGGAAAGGGGATAGATCTGGAAAGGGTTAGAGGTGGGGAGGGATAATATATTCAAAACATGTATGAAATTATCAAAGAGCTAATAAAATATGTATTAAATACCCATAATTATTGAGGGGAAAAGAAAAACATTTCATGACAAAATTGTAGTAAAGGAATTTATGACCACTAAGCTAGACTTATAGAGGACATGAAAAGTAATTCTCCAGACTGAAAATAAAAATAAACACATCTAAGAGGCTACAGGTTAAAAACAAAGGAGCAATAAAAATAGAAGAGCAGTTAAGCAAATGAAGATAAGGAAAAGACAAACTACTTACAGTATCAACAAAATGATGGAAATTAATTAATCTTATTAATAACATTGACCATTCATAGTTAAGAGACTCATACTGGAAAAAGAAATACAATCAGACAACCTACTTCCTCCAAGAAGCATATTTCACCATAAAAGACAGACACTGCCTCAGGGTAAAAGGATGGGAAAATATATTTCAACTAAATGGAAACAACAGATGGGACCATACTAGTATATGACAAACTAGACTTCAAATAAAAATGAATACAAAAGTGATAAAGATCAATTCATTCTCATAAGGCATGAATTTAAAGACAATCCTGAATCTATAGGAGACAATGAAGCCAGTCTAAGAAGGATGTTATAAGTGCTAACATTAACGACTTCAAATAAATAACTTGAAGATATGCCTTAGGGCTTTGGAAAAACAAGAACAAATCAAACCCCAAATAAGTAGAATGAAAGAAATAATTAAGATCGGGACAGAAATAAAAAATGGCAAAGAATCAATGAAACAAAACATTAGTTTTTGTTGAAAAGATAAACCAGCCAGGCAGTGGTGGCGCACGCCTTTAATTCCAGCACTTGG
>NC_045030.1:95141579-95148771 GCF_008632895.1 Mastomys coucha
ATCCTTAGAAAACTAAAAGAAACACAGAAAAGATCAAAATGAGTAAGATTTGAGATAAAAAGGAGTTATTATGACAAATATTGGTAAAATCCTGAAACTTGTTAGAGATGCAAAACTCTCCTAAAAGGAACATATAAACTTCTAGACTCATATGACCTATCAAAATTAAACCAAGGTGAAATAATTAAAGCAAATCTGTAACAGTGAGATCAAGTCAGTAATCGAAATTTTTTCTAACTAAACATGTCCGGGTCCAGGATGATTTACTTTAATACCAACCCTTCAAAAAGAACCACTTTTGAACACACTGTCTTTTCTCCAGTGAATGTTTCTGGAATTTGTGTGGAAAATGAAGTAACTGAAGATTCATGGCTTTATATTGATTTTGTGTGTGTGTGTATCCAATTCACCTACATATCAGTTTTTTCCTTTCCCAATATCATCTTTTTTTGTTACTATGGCTCTAGAATATTCTTTGAAATCAAGTATGTCATTTTTACTTTATTCATTGAATTTTGCTTAGTATTGTACTGACTGAGATCTTTTATGCTTTTAAAGGAATTTTAAGACTCCCTTTTATATTTCTATTTTTTAATATTTATTGATTTTTCTACTTTTCTTTCTTTTCTTTTTTTGTTAATCATCCCATTCGTTTACATCTCAAATGATATCCCAATTCCAGGTTACCCCTCCACAAACCTCCCATCTCACAACCTCCCTTTCCTTCCTCCCCTTTGCCTCTATGAGGGTATTCCTCCACCCACCCTCCCTCTCCTGCCCCACCCCTCCAGCATCCCTGTACACTGGGGCATCAAGCCTTCACAGGACCAAGGGGCTCCCCTCCCACTGATGTCAGACAAGGCCATCCTCTACCACATATGTATCTGGAGCCATGGATCCTTCCTTGTACACTCCTTAGTTGGTGGTACCCTGGGAGCTCTGGATGGCCCGGCCAGCTGACATTGTTCTTCCTATGGGATTGAAATCCCCCCTCCTCCAGTCCTTCTGCCAGCTCCCCCACTGGAGTCCCTGAGCTTTGTCTGTTGGCTGGCTTCAAGCATCCACATCTGCATTGGTCAGGTGCTGGCAGAACCTTCCAGGGAACAGCCACATTTGATTCCTGTCAGCAAGCGCCTCTTGGCAATGGCAACAGTGTCAGCATTTGGTGTCTGCAGACAAGATGGATCCCCAGGTGAGGGGTACTGATGGCCCTTCCTTCAGTCTCTCTCTCTCTCTCTCTCTCTCTCTCTCTCTCTCTCTCTCTCTCTCTCTCTCTCTCTCTCTCTCTCTCTCTCTCTGTCTGTCTTTGTTCTTCATTTGGACAGGAACATTTCTGGTCTAAAAACTTTGAGATGGGTGGGTGGCCCCTTCCCTCAACTGGCAGGCCGTGCCTATATCTCCTGGAGGTGGTCTCCACAGGTTCTATCTCACTTGCATTTCGGCTAAAGTCACCCCCGTTGGATCCTGGGAGCCTCTCTTTTCTCTGGCCCCTCCAGAGACTATCTCCAGTTCCAGATGGCTCAGACATTAAAGGCTAGGTTCACAACCCTTTTATATTTCTATGATAAATGGGTTTAGAATTAGTTTTGGGTTTATGGAATCTTTGATTACTTTTGATAAGGCATCTGTTTCTGCATTATTGATTCTTCTGATATCTAAGCATGAAAGATCCTCTCTTTTCTCGAGTGTTTTAAAGTTTTTAACTGTCTCTCACTTCTTCGATTAGATTTATTCCCAAGTAATTTTGTTTGAAGTTTATGAAAGTAATTTCCCCCTGCTTTCCTCCTCATCCTGTCTGTTACCAGTATAAAGGAAAGTTAGTGATTTTTGTCTGCTAATTCTGTATCCTGCTAATTGCTGACAGGGTTTATTAGCTCTAAACATTTTCTAGTGGAGACTTTGGAATCTCTTATGTATAGAATCATATCATCTTCAAATAGTAGTACTTTGACTTCACTTTCTTATTTGTATTCTCTTTATTAGTTTCTTTTATGATTGTTCCTGCTAAGACTTCCTGTACTACATGAAAGTGAGAAATGTGGACACCCTTTTTGTTCCTGGTTTTTGTAGAAATGTCTTATATAATGTCCGTAAGTTTGTCCCACTTTGTCTTTGTTATGTTGAGATATATTCTTTACATTCCCATTTTCTTCAGTAATTTTATCATGAAGGAATATTTTATTTTGTCAAAATCCTTTTCTGTCTATTCAGATGGTCTTATGATTTATATCCTTGACATTTTTGATATGCATATATTGAACCATCCCTACATATATAAAATAATGCTAAATTAATCATGATGAATGATCATTTTGATGTGTTCTTGGATTTGGTTTAGAACCATGTTGTTGAGAATTGTTTCCATCTATGTTATTCAGGGAGCTTAGTCCATAATTTTCTATTTTAGTCTTATCTTTGTTTAGTTTTGACATCAACATAAAACTGGCTTTATAAAAAGGGCTTGGTAACATCCTCTGCTTTCTTTTAATGGAATAATTTGAGAAGTATTGGTTCTTCTTCTTTTCCTTTGGAGCCTCTCCTGAGTCATTTTGTCACCAGGTCACCTTTCCTTTGTCCCAGTGCAACACAGGAGGTTTACCTTCAGGCTACTGATCTCTTAACAATTACAGCTACTTTCTCAGCACCAACTTGAATACTCTATTGTCTTGAAATTTTCTCTATGGGATAAATTAGTTCATTATCTTTGAATTCAACTTCACCCAGATTCTAAGGACTTGAGTAGAAAGAAGCCTTATTAATGATCAAAATATCACAGGGATGGCCCCTAGCCTATTTCCTGATAAGAATCGTTTTCCCTGTTTTTCTTTCTTTCTGTTTGGTCTGTGATAAAACACAGACCAAAAGCAATATAGGGCAGGAAATGATTCATTTGGCTTACACATCCAGGTCACAGTCCATCACTGAGGGAAGTCAGGGTAGGAACTCAAACAACTACTTGAAACATAAACCACAGGGAAATTGTGTTTTCTGGATTGCTTACTGGCTTATGCTTATACAGCCCAGGATCACCTGTCCAGGGGATGATGCTACCCATAGTGGGCTGGGACCCCCTATATAAGTTCTCAATCAAGACAACATCACAGACATTCCCACAGGTCAATCTGAACTATCCCTCAACTGAGATCACCTCCTCAGATGACTCTAGGATGTGGTAAGTTACTAGGACAACCTCTAAAACCCTATGAGCCTGGTCTCTGCTGTCAGTGTTTCTTCAAGCATCACCATCTTTCAATATTCTACCAGAATTACTCATTGAGTTGTACTTCTGGAATTCAAGGGTTTTTCTATCCCAAAGTTTTACAGTCTTCCATATTCTTCATGAAACTAGTTTCAAATGCCTATGGACCAGATAGCAATACCCCCAACGTTTCATTACCAACTTCTGTATTAGTTTATTTTCTTCTTCCTGTGATAAAATACTTCCACAATGACAACTTGTGGAGGGTTTATTCTAGGTCACAGATCAAGGGTACAGCCCATCATGGCATGAAAGTCAATGTGGCAGAAACTGAAGCATTGTGTCATATTGCATCCATAGGCAGGAAGCAGAGAAAAGGATCCTACTGTTCAACTCCCTTTCTCTATGTTTCTACAGTCCAGAAGCCCAACAAAGGAATGGCACCACCCACAGCATGAAGATCTTCCCACTTCAATTAAGTCAATCAAAATAATCCTTCATGATATCCACCTCCCAAGTGATTATAGACTCTGTCAAGTTGACAACAGTAAGCAACAGATCTACATTGAACAGTCAAGTCCAGCCCTAGCTACATAGATACAGTGTCAAAAGAAATAAAAATAGTGATGTAAATTCTTTATTTCTGTAATCCACACTTGATTCAAAGTCCCCACTGCTTGTCTTCAGCATCTATATTTCTACAAACAACCTAGCTAAAGTTATCTAGCCCTTTTCTAGCAAGTTTCTCAGTGTTCTTCCCTTCTTAATGAGTTATCTAATTAAAAATCCACTTTATTTGGAAGAATCAATAGCATTTCAAGAATGCTACAAGCATACCAAACATCTACATTTCTACTCACCAGGAGACACTCTCTTGTCTGTCATCTAGGTAGGAAACTTGGGGAGTTATTCTCAAGTTCATAAAAAGGGCTACTCCTTTCCACCAGACTCTCCTGTGTTGCTAGGATCTCTCACCCCTTGTGCAGGACTGTATGGTATGGTGGCTATTTTCTTTATGACACTTCTCCTTTAAACATGGAAGGTCATGGGGCTGGAGAGATGGCTCAGCAGGTAAGAGCACTGACTGCTCTTCTGGAAGTCCTGAGTTCAAATCCCAGCAACCACATGGTGGCTTACAACCATCTGTAATGAGATCTGATAGCCTCTTCTGGTGTGTCTGAAGACAGTTAGTGTACTTACACATGATAAATAAATAAATCTTAAAACAAACATGGAAGGTCACTTGGTGTTTTTTATTTTCCAAGGTTTCCTCAAAGTACTTAGATCTTACTCAAATATACACAGGAGTACAAGAGCTGAGGGGATACTGACTGGCAAGGCAGCATGATTAAGAATAATGTCATTTCACTACAGACCCTACAGGTTCTCATAGACAAAATAGGCATTTTGGGATGGAGGATAGCATGGGGAATCCTGGTAGTAATTTTCACAGGAGACAGGAAACTGCTATGATAATGTTGATAGTATCTATAAAGATATATCAGTGAAGCATCACTAATTACACAAATTTGGGAACAATGCAGCAGCTACAAAAGTTGTGAGCTTTATGGTTAAGGTATTCTGATGGATTCACTGTACAATAACACAAACCATAATTAAGTCATTCTGGAGCATTATCCAAAAGGCTTAATTCCTAACTTCTACCGAATGTCTTAAAGTTCCTCATATAGGAAAGGAGGAAAACTTACTCAAATGATTTAAATAAAACCATGTCTGTGGATGCTACATGAAAACTTTCCAATCACATTTTTGAAGAATACTTTTGAAAACGACTTCAGTGTTCCATAAAAAGCTAATGCTTTTAAAAATATAAGGTGTATAGCATAATCATCATCAGAGGCTTCATCCAGCAAGTGATGGGAACAGATGCAGAGACTCACAGCCAAACATTAGGTGAAGCTTGGGAACCCCAAAGAAGAGGGGAAGAAGAACTGTAGGAGCTAGAGGGACTGAGGATACCAGGAGACCATGGTCCATGAAATCAACTAAGCAGGGCTCACAGAGACTGAAGCGACAATCACAGTCTGTATGGGTCTGCACTAGATCCTCTGCACATATATTATGGTTGTGTAGCTTGGTGTTCTTGTGGGACTCCTAACAGTGGGACAGGACGGGGTGTCTCTGACTCCTTTGCCTGCTCTTAGGACCCCTTTCCTCCTAATGGGTTGCTTTGTCCAGCCTTGATGAGGGTTTGTGTCTAGTCTTGTTGTAACTTGTTATGCCATATTCAGATGCTATCTGTGGGAGGTGTGCCCTTTTCTGAAGGGAAATGGGGGAGGAGAGGATAGGGGGAGAGGGAAAGTGAGCAGGAGGGAAAGTGCACTTGTAATGTACTGTATGAGAGAAGAAAAACTACAAATACAAACTTTATATCATTTGATACAAGTTTAGCATGAGGAAACATTTCTTGTGGACCTTGTGCTGAATGTAAAATACAATTAATTCATTTAAAATAATAAAGCAAAACAACAAAGCCATCTAAACATTTTAAGTACTTGTTATGTAAGACTCTAGCGATCCTTAACTTACTGGATATCCTCAAGTGAACAATGTGGAGACAGAATTGATGCAAAAGCAAGAGGAATTTTATTGATTCAGTATGCTGGGATCACCCTGAACATGGAGAGGGAGAAGGACCACACCCAGCCTGACCAGGGACCCTTTATACAGTTTTCAAAGCAGCAGCCATAAGGCACAATGTGATTGGAAGAACAGTGTGACTTTTAAACTGATTGGTCTTTAGGGAATGAGGTAGGTGGCCAACAGTTGTGGAATGAGCTCTGGGCCTCCCCTACCCACAGTGGTCAGTCCCTCCTCCTGGTGGTCTGAGGAATGTAATTAGCCCTTCCCTTCTGGAGGGGATGTGTACCTATGTTCTTTATGACCTTACTCTTCCAGGAGGGGAGTGCTCTGGTGGAGTTTTCTAAATGCCCTGGGCTGACCTCTTCATTTACATAGAGCAGCAGTTCACTTTCCAGTATATATTAATTTGGTATTGCAAATTACCAGAAAATTGCTGAGTAAAATGTCAATATATGACTTAACAAGATTCTGGTAGTAAGAAATCTAAAACTCCATTTTCCTAGTTGAAAATGTTAGCAAGGTATCCTTTTTAGAGGCTTGAAAGAGAAGCTGTTTCCTTGGACTTACCATCTTTTATTACTTGTTTATTGTGTCGTGCTCTATATTCCAAGCCAACAAAACAATATTTTCTCTTCTGTCTGGCTTCCATGTCAGGCTCACATCTTTATACAACTCTGAATGTTCTATTTACATTTTTCAGTTATGCTGAGCCTGACCCAATATCTACAATATCCTTATCTCATAATCCTTGACCATATTTAAAAGTTCCACATAGCTGGGCAGTGGTAGCACATGCCTTTAATCCCAGCACTTGGGAGGCAGAGGCAGGCAGATTTCTGAGTTCTGAGTTCAAGGCCAACCTGGTCTACAGAGTGAGTTCCAGAACAGCCAAGGCTAAACAGAGAAACCCTTTCTCGAAGAAAAAAAAGTTCCACATAGCATAACAGTAAACATATAGACAAATTCTGGGCACTAGAATGCATAATTTGGGGAAGACATTATTCAAGTTTCTATAAAAAGAGTTTAGGAATAGGGAAAGAGGCAGACAGAATTCACACTCTGGCATACATCTGAGAAGAAGAGCAAAAGTTAAAATGTTTAACCCAGAATATACATTTGCAGCAAACCTACCTCCAAGGAAAGTAAATTCCTAAGAAGAAAGTCATAATGGCCGGAGAAGTTACTGGCTTAAGCACGTACAATTGCTAATAGGACACACACACACACACACACACACACACACACACACACACACACACACGTGATGTTGTGTAGGAGCTTGGAAGATCATGTTGAGAACAGCGCAGAAGATGGAGGCCTCGCTTGTGAAATTTCAGAGAGAAGATTAAAGACTCTTATCAGGGCCATGTTGTTTTGATTGTGAAGATT
>NC_045030.1:95149528-95158757 GCF_008632895.1 Mastomys coucha
GGCTGGTTTTGTGTGTCAACTTGACACAGGCTGGAGTTATCACAGAGAAAGGAGTTTTAGTTGGGGAATGAGTGTGTGTGTATGTGTGTGTGTGTGTTTTTCAAGGATCAAAGGCATGTGCCACCACTGCCCTAATAGGACATATATTATTATTACCATTTCCAAAGAATCTCAAGGGCTAAAGTTGTGGCTAACCAGTGGACTGCCTGCCTACCTGTGGTTGAGAAACTTTATATTCAATTTTTAGCACTGTAAAAAAATAATAAATTGATAAATTCAAACATCCAAAATAAAAAAATAAAATACTACAAGAATAAGAGGGAGTATATCAGTGACATATCTACAGCAGAACAGATGTGATCAGATCATCTGACTCTATCTGGTAGGAATACCAGGGCTATATTTAGACATATAGGGACACACAATCATCTTATTTTACATCAAGAATAAATAAATTTGGAATTAAAGTTAAGTTACAGCAAGTATGTTGCACAAAGAAGATAAATTAGTATGAAACAAAGCACTCAAACAACAAAGTTCCTAAACCACTACATTGAAAATAAAGCTCGTAATTCTAAAACATGCCTATCTAACCAATCAATTAGTGAACTCTTACTAATTCATCACAAAAGCACAGTGTTGATCCAAATAAGCAAAGATGTAAAATACTTTATACAACAGACAAAGTCATACGTTTCTGCTTGTTCTTCCATGAATATGGCAGAGAAGATAATACTGACATAATTATAATGTTTGAGAATATATGTAAGTTAAATATAACATTATTATTATTAGGCAAATGAAACTATCCCGCAGTTTCACGAACTTGGGTTCTCTCAGGTGAAGGACCAAAAGACCTGAAATATAGGGTTCGAGATGCAAGAGAAAACACAAAGCCAAGTTGTGTCCCAATCAAGGCTTCAACTTTACTTAGAATATCCAGAATATATATATAGGCACATGAGAAACCGAAACCGAATCTCTAGGTTCCATGATATTAGCATAACATAAACACTGCAGAAGAGGCCAGGCTCCAAAATTCCCAGCACCTCAAAGGTCTCCAGGCCGTAGGCATGTTCGTATCTCAGTGTGAATATCCAGGCAGTTGCTTCAAGGAAGAACTGACAGTCTGCAGAGAGCTTTTGTCTTAGCTCCCCCGGTGGTAGTAGCTTCCAAGCAGAGACTGCCAGAGTCGGATGGCTGAACTGAAGCGGGGAGGTAACAGGCAAACAAATCAATACAACAAAGACAACTACAAAGCTTCTTTGTAGTTTGTAGGTTATTTTCAGGGACCATTGTAGTGATATCTAAGAGCTCAAGAGTCTTCAAGTCATGTCTAAAGTTTTCTGACTTCTGGTGATTTAAAAATTACTGAGGTCCCCCAAAGTCTTTGGTTTATGTGGGTTTTATACATTTGTATTAGAAATTACAAATGAGAACACACTTCTGTGCCATATGCATCCAAAATGGAGAGGTTGGACTCCAAAGTCCTGTTTATAGAGCCTAGTTCTGCCATCCTGGTACAGCCTGACTGGAGAGGTTAGCAGTCTCTGGAACCTCACCCTAGTCAGAGAGGTTAGAATATTCAGAAAGCCTCCTCCCATCACACACTTCCACCAACCAGGTCTAGATTTTGGCTGGGGATATTAGTGGCCTCTGGGCCTTGGTCTCTGGTGCCCACTTCCACCACCTATCGTGCTTCCCAGATGGTGAAACCAAGAGCATGACTATCTCCTCCTGGCACACACTTTTCCCTTCTCATGTGTACAACTTAATTAAGCCAAAGGACTCATGATCCCCCAGACAAGAACACACTCCTGATGTGCTCTGTGCATCCATGTGTCTAAAGTCAGAGGATCTGGATTTCACTCCATTCTTGGTGCATACTCATGCCTCCTCACTCCATTGGAGCTCATGAGGCTAAAGAATCCTACACTATCAAAACCTGGTGCATAACTCAGACAAACCAGTGCATCCTGACTGGCTAGCTTAAAGGATGTGGGACCCTCAATGACTGGGAAAGCCAAAGGCTGTGTAACCAACCAACCCCTGTTGTGCAGGCTGTACACTCCACATGTACTCTGGCCCATCAAGTTAGATGACTTAGGACTTCCCAGCCCAAGCACTCATTCTCACCACACTGTATGTACCCTGAGATCAGAAAATGTGTGAAACCCCTAGTGAGGAAATCTTTTTGCTAGAGTTCATAAAGCCCTGTCTCATGAGACCAGGTGCTTTACCCTCCTAGCTGAGCTAAAATAAGCCCAGGTTTCCCATCTGTGAATCACAGAAATACTTACAAAACAAACTTATTCTAAATGAATAAGTTGTAAAGCAAAACCACAAGTAACATGAAAAGACAAGACAAAATACCCTCCCCAAAATTATCAAGTCTCATAGTAATGACTGGCAACGATAGTGACTTGGACAGAATTCGAGACAAATAACCTAAAAGGATGGTTCTAAGCATGTTCAGTTCATTCAAAGAGGGCATAAATAAGCACCTACATGGATTCAAAGAGTATACAAATAATCTGAATGAAATGCAAGGAAATAAAAACACCCAAATACAGTAAAAAAGACAACCTGGAACATCAAAATAAGATTCAAGAAAGAAATAGAAATACTGGAAAAAACAAACAAACAAATGATACTGGACATGAAACTGTCAGTGAGTCAAGTAAATAGCTCAGCAGAATGCTTCAGTAATAGATTGGATCATGAGGAAGACAAGACTATGGGGTAAAGACAAGACTATGGGGTAAATCATGCAGTGGAAGTCAGAGTGATACATCCTTTCCCCCCTTTTTATTGAAAAGTGACCTTTTCCTCATATATCTTCATTAGTTTCCTTTCTCTCTACTATATTCATTTCCTTCCCACCTCCCCTCTCACCTGGATCTACCCCTTTTCTGTCTCTCACTAGAAAGCAAAGAGGGTTCTAAGGGATCATAATAAAATAAAATAAAATGTAATAAGATAAAACAAAAACAAAACACCAGAATAGTACAAAAAAAACATAAGAGACCACTCAAGAAACAGATACAGACACAGAGACCACTCATCCATACACTCAAAATCCTATAAAAACACTTAAGGGGAAGCCATAATAGACACACAAAGGACCTGTAGGTTAAAAATAGAATAAAAGGGGCTGGAGAGATGGCACAACGGTTAAGAGCAGTGACTACTCTTCCGAAGGTTCTGAGTTCAAATCCCAGCAACCACATGGTGGCTCACAACCATCCATAATGAGATCTGTTGCCCTCTTCTGGAGTGTCTGAAGACAGCTACAGTGTACTTACATATAATAAATAAATAAATCTTTTAAAAAAAAGCGGACAGTGGTGGCACATGCCTTTAATCCCAGCACTTGGGAGGCAGAGACAGGTGGATTTCTGAGTTTGAGGCCAGCCTGGTCTACAGAGTGAGTTCCAGGACAGCCAGGGCTATACAGAGAAACTCTGTCTCAAAAAAAAAAAAACCAAAAACCAAAACTAAAAAGAAAAAAAACCCAAAACAAAAATAGAATAAAAAACAAATAAAATAAAAAAATAAGATATTATCCCTCAGAAAAGCATTGATGAAGGAAAGCCATAATATGGACATTCTTTCAGAACCATTGTCGTCTGTGACTCTATTTGTTATAACATTTTTTAAATCTTTTCATATCTTCTTTCATATATTATATCCTGATCACAGTTTCCCTTCCCTCCCCTCAACTTCCTCTCTCCTCCAGTTCCACACCTCCCCTGTTTCCCTTCAAGAAAGGGCAGGCTTTCCAGAGATATTAACCAATCATGGCATAACAAGTTAAAATGAGACTAGGCACATACCTTCATATCAAGGTTGCACAAGTCAATCCAATAGGAGGTAAAGGGTCCACAAAGCAGAAAAAATAGTCCCCACTCCCACTGTTAGGGATCCCACAAGAACACCAAGCTACATAACCATAACATATGCAGAGCAGAGGACCTAGGTCAGACCTATACAGGTTCCCTAATGGTTGTTTCAGTCTCTGTGAGCCCCTGTGAACCCTGCTTAGTTGATTCTGTGTATTTTCTTGTGATGTCTTTGACCTTTCTGGTTCCTACAATCCTTCCTTCCCCTCTTCCACGGGACACACTGAGGTCGGCCTAATGTTTGCCTGTGGGTCTCTGCAGCTGTTCCCATCAGTTGCTGGATGAAGCCTCTCAAACGACGATATGCTAGGCTCTGGTCTACAAGTATAGCAGAGTATCATCAGGAATCATTTTATTGACACCCCTCTCCCCGCTTCTTGTTTGGTTCTATCCTAGGTCTCTGGGCAATTTGGTTCCTGGCCCTTCAGGCAGTGTTAGGCATGGGCTCCCTCTTGTGGCATGGGTCTCAACTTGGACTACTCTTTAGTTGGCCGATCCCATAATTTCTGTGCCACATTTACCTCAGCACATCTTGCAGGTAGGACAAGTTGTAGGTCACAGGTTTTGTGGCTGGATTGGTGTTCCCTCTATATTGATTGGTTATAAAAGATGGCCAATTTGGCTCCATATCCCCCACTATTAGGAGTCTTCACTAGGGTCACTCTCATAGATTCCAGGGAGTTTCCAGTGCACTAATTTTTTAACTTGTCCCCGAAATTCCAGTTACCACTCCCAATGCTATCTCCCTCTAACCCCCACAATACCTGATCCCTCCTGTTCCTATCCCCACCCACCCCCAATTCACCCATGGAATCTATTATATTTCTCCTTCCCAGGGAGATTCTTGTGTCCTCCCTTGAGCCCTCCTTGTTACTTAGCCTCTCTGAGTCTGTGGACTGTAGCACGATTATCCTTTGCTTTACACCTAATATTCACTTACAAGTGAGTACATACCATAAGTGTCTTTCTGGGTCTGGGTTACCTCACTTTGAATGAATTTTTTTTTTCTAGATCTATCTATTTGTCTGCAAATTTCATCAGGCCATTTTTTTAAAACATTTTTATTTTATTTATATGTACACTGTTGTTGTCTTCAGACACACCACAGAGCATTGGATCCCATTACAGATGGTTGTGAACCACCATGTAGTTGCTGAGAATTGAACTCAGGACCTCTGGAAGAGCAGTGGTTGCTACCAGCCCCCATGGCTAATTTTTTTTTTAAACAGCTGAATAACACTTGATTGTGTAAATGTACCATTTTCTTTTTTCTTCTTCTTTTTAATTGGATATTTTACTTATTTACATTTCAAATGTTATCCCCTTTCCCGGTTTCCCCCCTTCCCTGAAACCCCATATCCCACGCCCCTGCTTTTATGAGGGTGTTCACCCACCCACCCACTTCAGCCTCCCCACCCTCTCATTCCTCCACACTGGGGCATCATCCAGCCTTCCCAGGAACAAGGACCTCTTCTCCCATTGATGCCCAACAAGGCCATCCTCTGCTACATACGCAGCTGGAGCCATGGGTCCCTCCATGTGTACTTCTTGGTTGGTGGGTTAGTCCCTGGGAGCTCTGGTTGGTTGATATTGTTGTTTTCCCTATGAGATTGCAAACCCCTTCAGCTCCTTCAGTCCTTTCTCTAGCTCCTTCATTGGGGATCCCATGCTCAGTCCAATGGTTGGCTGTGAGTATCCACCTCTGTATTGGTCAGGATCTGGCAGAGCCTCTCAGGAGACAGCTATATCAGGCTCCTGTCAACATGTACTTCTTGCCATCAGCAATAGTGTCTGTGTTTGGTGACTGTATATGGGATGGATCAATTCTTCAGTTGAGGGACACTTAGGTTATTTCCAGTTTCTGGCTATAAATGAATAAAGCCGCTATGAACATAGTTGAATGGAGCATCCATTGGTTATACTTCCAAGAGTGGTATGGTATAGCTGGGTCTTAAGGTAGATTGATTCTCAATTTTCTGAGCATCCTGAGTGATTTCCAGAGTGGTTGTACAAGTCTGTACTCCCACCAGCAAAGGAGGAGTGTTCCTCTTTCTCCACATCCTCACCAGCATCTGCTGTCACGTGTGCTTTAGATCTTAGCCATTCTGACAGGTATAAGGTGGAATCTCAGAGTTGTTTTGATTTGTATTTCTCTGATGGCTAAGAACGTTGAACATTTCTTTAGGTGTTTCTTGGCCATTTGAGATTCCTCTGTTGAGAATATGTTTGGATCTATGCACCATTTTAAAATTCAGTCATTTGGTTTTCTGATGTGTAGTCTCTTGAGTTCTTTATATATTTTGGATGTTAGCCCTCTGCCAGATGTGGAGTTGATGAACATCTTTCCCTATTCTGTAGGTTGCTGTTTTGTCCTATTGACAGTGTCCTTTGCCTTACAGAAGCTTTTCCAGTTTCTTGAAAATATAGCCAATGCATTCAAGGCTATTTCACACTTTCTCTTCTATCAGGTTCACTATATCTGGTTTTATGTTGAAGTCTTTGATTCATTTGGCCTTGAGTTTTGTGCAGAGTGATGTGGGTCTATTTGTGTTCTTTTACATGTTGATGTCCAGTTAGAGCAGCACCATTTGTTGAAGATTATTTATTTTTCCCATTGTATATTTCTGGCTTATAAAAAAACAGGTGTCCACAGGTATGTGGATTTACATCTGGGTTTTTGATTTGATTCCATTGATCAAGCTGTCTGTTTTTATGCCAACACCATGTGGTTTTCATTACTATTGCTCTGTAGTACAGCTTGGAATCAAGGATGGTGATACCTATGGAAGTTCTTTTATTGTTCAGGATCATTTTAACTATACTGAGTTTTTGTTTTTCCATATGAAGTTGAGAATTGCTCTGTCAAGGTCTGTAAAGAACTGTGTTGGAATTTGGATGGGGATTGCATTGATTCTGTAGATTTCTTTGGAAAGATGGTAATTTTTACTGTGATAATCCTACAGATCAACGATCTTGGAAGATCTCACCATCTTCTGATATCTTCTTCAATTTATTTCTTCAGAGACTTGAAGTTCTTGTCATACAGATCTTTCACTTGCTTGCTTAGAGTTACACCAAGATATTTTATATTCTTTGTGGCTATTGTGAAGTAAATTGTTTTCCTGATTTCTTCCTCAGCCAATTTGTTATTTGTATATAGGAGTTCTACTGATTTTTTTGAGTTCATCTTGTATCCTGCCCCACTCACTGAACAGAATGTTTATCAGTTGTAGGAATTCCCTGGTAGAACATGGCATCTCTTATGTATACTATCATATCATCTCCAAATAGTGATGCCTTGACTTCTTCCTTCCAAACTGTATCCCCTTGATTTCCTTCAGTTGTCCTAATGCTCTAGCTAGAACTTCAAATAATATATTAAATAGTTATGGAGTGAGTGGACAGTCCTATCTTGTTCCTGATTTTAGTGGAATTATGGAGTTTCTCTTCATGTAATTTGTTGGCTATAGGTTTCCTGTAAATTGTCTTTGTTATGTTGAGGTATGCCTTGTATCCCTGATTTTTCTAAGACCTTTATCATGAAGAAGTGTTCGATTCTGTCAAAGATGTTCAGCATCTTATGGGATGATTATGAGGGTTTTTCTTTCAGTTTTCTTATAGGGTGGATTACATTGACAGATTTTCATATGTTGAACTATCCCTGCATCTCTGGCATGAAGCCTACTTGATCTTTTTGATATGGTATTGGATTCAGTTTGCACATTTTATTTGAGAACTTTTGCATCAATGATCATGAGGGAAATTAGTCTTTAATTTTCTCTCTTTGTTGGATTTTTGTAGGGTTTGGGTATCAGGGTGACAATGACCACAGAAAAATGAATTTTACATTGTTCCTTCTGTTTCTACTTTGTTGAATAATTTGAGGAATACTAGTATAACCTCTTCTTTGAAACCATGGTAGAATTCTGTGCTAAAACTGTCTGGCCCTGGTAAGTGGTATCTATCAAGAAAATTCTTCATTTTGTTTAGATTTTCCAATTTTGTTGAGTACAGTTTTTTTTAAAGATGTATTTATTATTACAAATAAGCCATCTTCAGACAGCACCAGAAGAAGGTGTTACATTATGGATGGTTGTGAGCCACCATGTGGTTGCTGGGATTTGAACTCCAGACCTTCAGAAGAGCAATCAGCACTCTTAACCGTTGAGCTATCTCTCCAGCCCCTGAGTACAGTTTTTAAAGTATGTCATAATGATTTTCTGCATTTCCTTAGTGTCTGTTTTTATGTCCCCCATTTAATTTCTGTTTTTGTTACTTTTGATAGTCTTTCTCTGCCTTTTAGTTAGTTTGGATAAGGGTTTGTCTACTTTGTTGATTCTCTCAAAGACAACTTTTTGTTTCATTCTTTGTTTCTATTTTTAAAGATTTCAACTCTCATTTGATTGTTTCTTTCCATCTACTTCTTGTTGGTGTGCTTACTTCTTTTTGTTCTAAACTTTTCAGGTGTATTAACTTGCTAGTAGGAGATCTCTCTAATTTTTTTTATATAGGCACTTAGTGCTATGAACTTGTCTCTTAGCCCCACTTTCACTGTGTCTCATAAGTTTGGGCATGTTGTATATTCCTTTTCATTGAATTCTAGAAAGTCCTTCACTTATTTCTTCCTTGACCCAGTTTTCATTCAGTAGAGAGTTGTTCAGTTTGTATGAATTTGTAGGCTCTCTGTTGTTGAACCCAGCTTTAGTCCAGGGTAGTCTGATAGGATGCAGGAGCTTATTTCAATTTTCCTGTATCTGTTGAGACTCGCTTTTTGACTGAGTATGGCCATTTTTGAGCAAGTTCCATGAGGTGCTGAGAAGAAGGTGTATCTTTTTGTGGTTGGCTGAATTGTTCTGCATATATCTGTTAGGTTTATTTGATTTATAACATTCATTAGCGCCAGTATTTCTTTGTTTAGTTATTGTCTGAATGACCTGTCTATTGATGAGAGTGGGGTATTGAAGTCTCCCATTACTAATGTATGAGGTTCAATGTGTGATTTAAGCTTTCGTAGTGTTTATTTTACAATTGTAAATGTCCTTGCATTTGACGCATTGATATTAAGAATTAAAATGTCATCTTGGTGGATTCTTCAATTGATGAATATGAAGTATCTTCCCTCGTCTCTTCCAATTAATTTTAGTTTGAAGTCTATTTTATAAGATATTAGAATAATTATACCAGCTTGCTTCTTGGGCCCATTTGCTTGGAAAATCTTTTTCTAGCTCTTTAGTCTGAGGTAATGTGTATCTTGGATGTTGAGGTATATTTCTTTTTTTTTTGTTGGATATTTTCTTTATTTATATTTCAAATGTTATCTCCTTACC
>NC_045030.1:95158777-95159124 GCF_008632895.1 Mastomys coucha
CCCCCAGAAAACCCCTATCCCATCCTTCCTCCCCTTGCTTCTATGAGGGTGTTCCTCCACCCATCTACCCACTCCTGTCTTCCTGCCTTCAATTTCCCTATACTGGGGTATCTATCGAGCCTTCATAGGACCAAGGACCTCCTCCCATTGATGCATGAAAAGGCCATCCTCTGCCACATATGCAGTTGGAGCCATGTGTACTCCTTTGTTGATAGTTTAGTCCCTGGGAGTTCTTGGGGTGGGGGGTGTCTGTCTGGTTGGTTGATATTGCTGTTCTTCCTATGAGGTTGGTTGCAAACCCCTTCAAACCCTTCAGTCCCTTCTCTAAGTCCTCTATTAGGGACCCC
>NC_045030.1:95159941-95169620 GCF_008632895.1 Mastomys coucha
TTAGTTTTGTAAGTGTGAGATTATTTCCTGTGTTTTCATGGGTGTGTGGGTGTAGTTAAACCTCCTTGAGTTGGAGTTTTCATTTTAGTACCTTCTGTAGGGCTGATTTGTGGATTGATATTGTTTAAATTCAACTTCATTATGGAATAACTTGTTTTGTCTATAATGATTGAAAATGTTGCTGGGTAGTCTGAGTCTCTTAAAGTTTTCAGTGCATCTATTCGTGCCCTTCTGGCTTTTAGAGTCTCCACTGAGAAGTAGGTGTAATTCTAACAAGTCTGCCTTTATATGTTACTCATCCTTTTCCCCTTGCAGTTTTTTAATATATTTCTTTGTTCTGTACATTTAGTGTTTTGATTATTATGTGGTGAGGGAACTTTCTTTTCTGTTCTAATCTATCTGGTGTTCTGTATGGTTTTAGTACCTTTATAGGCATGTTCTTCTTTAGTTTAGGAAAACATTTTCTATGATTTTGTTAAACATATTTTCTGGGTCGTTGAGCTGGGATTCTTTTTCTTCCATTCTTGTGATTCTTAGGTTTGGTCTTTTCATAGTGTCCCAGATTTCCTGGATGTTTTGTGTCAGGAAATTTTTACATTTAACATTGTTTTGATCAATGTTTCTATTTTTTCCATTGTATCTTCTACACCTGATGCACTCGTAAACACCTCACAGATATACCAGTTTGGTAGAGTTGGGTTAACAACAGAGGTGACACAATCTAATAGCCAGGCTTCAGCCTCAGCTTGAGTCAATAGGAGAGACCAACAGGAACACCAGAAGTTCTCTGTTATGTCTCTTTCAGGGAAGTGAAGATCATCAAAGCATCAAAACCCACTAGTGTTATATAACTAGCTCTATAAGCAAGCCCAGCTATCTCTCCATCACTGTCGAGTTCTATTTATACCCCCCAAATATTATATGGTTTCCATGTGTCTTGTCTCAATACCAGTCTTGCCTCAACATGTGTGTTGCTTCAACATGTACATCTAATCAGCCTGATTCCCAGAGTCCTGACAAACAGAGCTCAATTATACAATATAAGGTGGACCAATATATGTGTATTATTAACAAGGAATCTTTTTTTAAATTTTTTTTTTAAGATTTATTTATTATTATACGTAAGTACACTGTAGCTGTCTTCAGACACCCTAGAAGAGGGAGTCAGATCTCATTATGGGTGGTTGTGAGCCACCATGTGGTTGCTGGGGTTTGAACTCAAGACCTTCGGAAGAGCAGCTGGTCCTCTTACCCGCTGAGCCAACTCACCAGCCCTAGGAATCTTTTATAGTGTGTCCTTTCACATGTTTGTTTTAGTACACCATCTTCTCTATTGTGTCTATTTTACTGAAACACTCTTTTGTGATTCTGCCTTAGTCTATCACCTGTGCCTACTTCAGGAAAATACTCCTTCACATGTTTGTTCCAGCAAAACACCATCCAACACAACTGACTCTCTAAAAGAATCTTTAAGTTACCACTTCACTAGGGAGTAAAAATTAGCATACCATAGATATTTGGATATTGGTGGGTGCTATGGCCCCTTGGTGGGGCCCAGTGGATGGTGACGGAGGCTTCCATACTGCCCTAATAGTACGAGTGCCCATGTCAGCTGGCATACCATGTGACACAAAATAGAGGATCTTAGCAAACTAGTAGAATCTCTGAATGGGCCTGGAACAGGGTGTTGGCTGCTTTACAGAAGTCCCCTCAGGATTAACAAGTACTGGCAGTCTGGCACTTCCCATAGTGACAGTGGGATAGTTGGCTATTCCAGAGTTCATGTTGATTCCCCATTGGTCCAAAGGTTGTTTTTAAAAATGCTTGCTGTTGCACAAAACAGTAGATCTGCATGTGAGTACAGGTCTCCAGAGTCTGTTTCCCGGGTTGGTGGCTCCCTCATCTACTCCTGGATCTCAGTTCTCACAGATATCTAAGTACATTGCTGCACTTACCCTCAACAGTCAAGTTATAGAACCAGCCTGGTTGTTTACCAACAGATGGATTGATAAAGAAAATATGATACATGCATATACACAATTGTGTTTCCACCTATAACGTTTCCAGCTATAAAGAACAGAATTGTATTGTTTTCAGGAAAAAAATTATGGAACCGGAGGTCATAATTTTAAGAAAAATAAACCAGATATAGTAGGCAAAACATAATATTTTCTCTCATAAATGGATCACATAAGTGTGTGGATAGATGAATACATGGATAACATATACACAGGATACTATTTAGGAAGAGGTGGAGTGTTAGAGAGGGGAAGGAGGATGGGTGATGGTAACGGGAGAGGATTATCCTCAACACGTATGATATACTTCAATCAAAATGTCATCATGAGGGGCTGGAGAGATGACTCAGTGGTTAAGAGCACTGATTGCTCTTCCAGAGGTCCTGAGTTCAATTCCCAGCAACCACATGGTGGCTCACAACCATCTGTAATGGAATCCAATGCTTCCTTCTGGTGTGTCTGAAGACAGTGTACTCACATATATGAAGTAAATAACCTTTAATGTCATCATGAGGCCCATCATTTTGTATTATGAAATGAAAAATACTTTGTTAAAAATAACAAAATAAAAAAACAGAGAAAAGAATTCCTGATTATTTACAAAAGGCCTGCTTTGAATACTCAACAGACTACCCACTAGTGTATACTTAAAGCAACTATTATGATAGGATAAAGAACCACTTGAAATAATTTTAATAGTTTTATTACTAACATTGGGCCAAGAGTATTACCAGCCACCAATAACAGATTATTGTCCTAGATTATTACTTAGGTTCTACCTAAACATTCACAGCTGTTTTGGCACAAGTATATATGCATGTATGTGGAGGCTCTCTGGTTAGTTTTTATTTGGAGTCTATTTTTATAGACAGCAATGCCTGCTCACTTCTTTTCATTTTTATTCTTTTCACATACAGTACATCCTGACCACAGTTTTTCCTGTCTCTAGTGCTTCTCACCCTGCCCCCAACTTTCTGTCTCCCCCAAATCCACTCTTTCTCTTCCCCTTCACAAAAGAGCAGCCCTCCCAGGGATATCAATGGAACATGGCATAAAAAGTCCCAATAAGACTAGGTGCATCCCATCACATCAAAGCTGGACGAGGTAACACAGTAGGAGAAGGGTCCAAAGGTCTGCTCAATTCCATTTGCTTGGAATACAATTTCCCAGCCTTTCACTCTACAGTGGTGCCCATCTTTAAAGCTAAGGTGTGTTTCTTGCAGACAACAAATAAATGGATTTTGCTTCTTAATCCATTTGCTAGCTTGTGCCTTTGATTGGTGAGTTGAGGCTATTAATATTTCGAGTTCTTGTTGAAATGTGTGTGTTGATTACAGTCATTTTGACATTTTTGATAGCTTGTGTTCTTAGCTGTGGTTTGTTTTTCATTAAACTATAGTTTTGTTTTTCTAGTCTCTTGGCTGTGTTTATTCCTCTCCAATTCATAGTATCGTTTCTAGCATTCTGTTTGGTGATTTTATTTGATATAATGTTTTTTTAGTTTGTTTCCTATATTTTTTCATTCACCTTCAACTGTGGCAGACAGTTTTGCTGAGTACAGTAATCTATGTTGCAGTTTGAGTCTTTTAGAACTTAAGAGTGTATTGTTCCAGGTTCTGCTAGATTCAAGAGTTTTAAATGAGAATTAAGTGTTGTTCTGATTATGTACAATCCTTTAAAACAGAGGAAAACTCACACCAGATGAAAATATAGAATTTATAGAGAAAGGAATGACGAGAACTAGAGATGAAAATTATGAAGATAAATATATTACTTATTTTTTAAATCTCTTTATTGATAGTTTACACTTTAGACAAATGAAACTGAATTGTAACATTTATAACATATATATTACAATAACTAAAGGACTGTCATGGTAGGATGAACAGGAATCTATTGTTCTAAATTTTCATGTTGTGGGACAATTGGTATAATAACACAAGGTAAATGATACATTATACAAACTTTTTTAAAAAATCACTAAAATGAAGAGAAAACATGTTAATGACATGGTGATGTCATCAGCACTACATTTTTATCATCAAGTTGAAGAGGGGAGCCAATATCAGAAATATCCTATAATGTTTGAGGAGGTCTATGGGACCCCTTTGTTCAACAACCCAAAAACATGTAACCTATTCCTGTATTGAAGTAATCAAGACCCAGAAAGACAAATATTGTATGCTCCTCTCCCCACAATCCATCTTTAGATATGTTTATTCCAATTCAAATAACCATAGAGGTTAGGTAACTCATAGAAGCCAGGGAGGAGGAGGGGTCTTCCTAGAAAGGGGAAATAGAATATAGTGTTATAAATGGATAAAGGGGAAATTAGAATAGGAGGATTAAATGGGGAAGGGGATGCGAGGACAGGGTAGAGGGGAAATATGGGGAGAGATAACTTACACTAAATCCTTTTGAAAAGCCATATGGAAGCCTACTACTGTAGAAGCTTCCTAAATTTTATACATATGAAAATGGAATTTAGAGTTATCATATAATAGTGGAGACAATGCCTTAACTAGACAATATGCTGCTTTTCCATTTTTGAGAACTCTTCAAACGAGTCTCTACAATGGTTGTATTAATTTGAGCCCTGCACCAACAGTGAATAAGGGTTCCTTTCTCTCCACAGTCTCTCTAGGGTTTGTTGTCAGATATACTGATGACAATTCTGACTGGGGTAAGGTGGTATCACAACACAGTTTTAATATGCATTTCCATGATGGCTATAGATATTGAACATGTTTTAAAATAGTTACTGATCGTTTATATATTTTTTGAAAACTTTCTATCCACTTTAATAGTCCGTTTGGTGATTGGCAGTATAATTTACTTGGTACTTACATCTTTAATTCTTTGTAAATTCTGGATATTAGCCTCCTTTCCGAAAAGTGTAGGTGGTAAAGATTTTCTTCTAGCTTCACTCCCACTGCTTATAATGGGTCTGTTTAAGTTATTTATATCTTCAGGGCTCAATTTTGATAATGCAATTTTAAAAATTCTTCTATTTCTTAGAAGAGTTACGGGATGGATGGAGGGGCTGGAAGGGGAGAATTGAGAGGAGACGGGGAGGGAAGAGGGAGCTGTGAGAGGGAATACAGGGAAAACCAGCTGAAATGAAGGGTCATTTAAAGGGTAGTAGGAAAACCTAACACAATAGAAGCTTCCTAAAATATAAACATATATGAAGGCTATCTAAATGAAGTTGCCAAATAATGGAGTAACTGACCATCTCTTGTCACCAAATGAAGCTTTCAATACTAGGACTGGAGTATATCTAATTGAGTTGTTGGCTGAAAGGGCACCATGGGGATCCAAACAACCCAGGCTGTTGCCAATAGTATTGGTTGCTTTCCACCAACTGATAGCCAGGATCTATAGCTGAAGACAACACCTACACAACCCATTAAAGATTGAGAAGTTGAACTGGTGCCTACATAGAGCCTTTACTCCCACGTCCTAGCGTTTTTGGTACAGGAACACACTCACAACACTGCCAAAAGAGAAACATAAACAGCAAGCCAGCCACAAACCCTTTATCTACAGTGGTGTGCTGCCTGCAAGACATGCTAGGGCAATGGTGGCAGGAAGCTTGTGGGCGTAACCAACCAATAACTAATTTGACTTAAGGTCTACTCCACGAGATGAAACACCAATTGGATGATCAGGAACCTTCAATTAGAAGGCCCAGAGACCTAGGGTTAAAGCAAATATTACTGGGGGAAAAGAGTAGTGATAAAATGACTACTAATGACATTCTGCTATACTCAAAGATTAGTGCTTTGTTCAGTCATCATCAGAGAATCCTCCTCTTGCAGCAGATGGGAACAAACACAGAAACCCATAGCTAGACGTTAAGCAGAGAGTGAGAGACTTTGGAACCGTGAGGCCTAAATGGGATGTCTCCATCAAATCTGTCCCCCAGGGCTCAGGAAATCTGGAAGAAGAGGAGATAGAAAGAGCAATAGGCAGAAAGGTAAAAGTCAGAGGGGATGGATGTCACCAAGGAAACAAGGCCCTATACATCAACATATGAATTCACAGAGACTGTAGCAGTATGCAGAAGGCCTGCAAGTGTACAAGGAGGTTTCCTAAGCCTATAATATGGCTTCCAGTTTAGTGTTTTTATGGGATTCCTGAGTGTGAGAATGACTGTGTCTCTGATTCTTGTGCCTTCTCTTGGGGTCTTTTCCTTCTATTGGTTTGTCTTGTCTAACTTTGATGTGATAGTTTCTGTTTTATCTCATTATATTATATTTTGAAAAATGAATGAATGAATGAATGAATGAAAATCTAGCCACTACTGTTAAGGTTAACAAGTTAACTGTTATACCTGCTGGGAGAGGGAAAATCAGTTTTCTCCAATGAAGTGACACTAGGTATATCAGTCACTCCAGGGTAGGCCTTATGGTGCCCAACATAAAATGGACACTTTCTGGGGGGGGTTGGTTCCAGTTTTGTTCTCTCTCTCTCTCTCTCTCTCTCTCTCTCTCTCTCTCTCTCTCTCTCTCTCTCTCTTTCTCTCTCTCTCTCTCTCAAGTATTTCTGTGTATCATTTTATTTTTTATTTCTTTTTTTTGTTGGGGGGTTTGTTATATTGGGTTTTTGTTTTTGGAGAAAGAACTTAAAGTTGGGTGGGTACAGATCAGGACAGAATCTGGAAGGACTTGGGGGGATATGCTAAAAATATATTTAAATTAAAATCTTAAAATAATAACAACCACAATAACAATAATTATTATAATAACAGGGCTACAGGATTTAAAAATTGTTGTTTTTTATTGTTGTGCAAAGGTGGGTGTCTGTGAGTGTACCATTTGGACTGAAAAGGAGATCAGATCTATTGCAGCTTAAGTTACAGGAGAGTGAGTTGAGAAGCAGGCACACTGGAGATGGAGCAAAGGGCTTATAAACAAACTAGTGCTCTTAGGCTCTATGTACCCAACCTCCAACATGATTTTGAGTGGGATCTTGGACTCAAACTGCAATCTTATGCATGCATGGTCTATGTTTTACCCTCTGAGATCTCTCTATGGCTGGGACAATCGATTTCTCACCTGTGGTCACAATGTTCAGATTCCATCACTGGTTTCTGGAGGCGTTAATGACATATTTATGCCAGTGCTTTTGTAAAATCTGACAAATTTTCTAATTCTGAACCACCTGTGGGTGGAAAGACATCTTGTCTTTTTTTGCTGTGAGCTTTTCAGTCCCGACTGAAGTAACTTGTTGCTCAGGAGTGAAGCCTCTCTGCCTTTTCTTGTCTTGTATGTTCTTGTAGTCTTTGGCTCAGAGTTCAAATGGTTGGTCATTGCTGTAAGGCTCTTGTGCTGTGTTTCTTCAACTGAATAGAAGACATGGTTCCTGGGCTGGTGAGATGACTCAGTGGTTAAGAGCACTGACTGCTCTTCTGGAGGCCCTGAGTTCAATTCCCAGCAACCACATGGTGGCTCACAACCATTCGTAAATGAGATCTGATGCTCTCTTCTGGTGTGTCTGAAGACAGCTAACAGTGTAGTTAGATATAATAATAAATAAATCTTAAAAAAAAGAAGACATGGTTCCTTTCATCCGGGGTAAGAGATGGGGATGAGGAGGGGCTACATGAAGATTGCCAAAGACTGGTACAAGCACTGTAATTGCTTCATAGGCCAGCTTTCCCAGTGTTTGAATGGTATGGAAGACAGAAGGAAGGACTGGAATCAAGACAGTCATGTGCAGAGGAGATATTTCCCCTTCAAAGTGACCAGCCTCAGCCATTGGATACTACACTCAAATCACTGAAGAGCCACATTGTGATGTGGATTCTGTGATGTGGTTACTCTAATAACTGTAACTAATGCTCTACATTGATTTGTATTTGATGAATGTAATGACTTGATTTTTAGTTTCTTTGACTGTGTGAAAAGACATCTTTAAAAATAAAGCTTACATTAGAAACAGCTTTCTGTTTCCTCTGGACCACTCAGCTTTTCCCAGTGCATGCTCTCACAGCAGTTTCTAATTCTGTTCTGAATTTCACTGGAGTAAGTTGTAATGACATTCCTTCCTTTCTAATAGTATTAATTGTGTCCTCTCCCTCTTTCTTTTTGCTATATTAGCTAAGGCTTTATCTATCTTATAAACCCTTTCAAAGAATCAGCTTCGTTTGGTTGATTTTGTGTATTGTTCTTTTAATTTCAGTTTGGGATCCTAGTTTAGGAGCCAAATCTTGGGACCTACACTGACCCCTGGGGCCACTGGGCTAGAGATTGTGTCCTGTGTGTCTGTAGCTTTCCCATCCTCCAGAAAGACAGTTTAAATACTATCACCATTTTGAGCTGCTTCTCTCTGCTTCCTGCTTGAGGTTTAAGATGTGAGCTCTCAGCTTACTGCTCCAGCTGCCATGCCTGCTGGCTGCCATCCTTCCCACTGTGATGATGATGATAGACTCTTATCACTTTGGAACTGTACACCCAAATAAACCCTTCCTTCTGTAAGTTTCTTTAGTTGTGGCATTTTATCACAGAAACAGAAAAAGAAACGAGTACTACTATAGTGCTGTAGGAATAGAAATGAGGGGCAGAAGAAAAAAGCAATGTACATAGATCGTGTAATGGAATAGGACTCTCAGATATAAGTCCATGCAAATAGAGCTACTTGAGATTTTACAAAGATGGCAACAATATACATCGGAGAAAAGACAGCATTTTTAACAAATGATGCTGAGAATCCTAGATCTCATCATGTGGAAATACTGTACCCTTATTACTCACCCTACACACAACTCAACCCAAAATAGATTAAATAGCTCAACCTAAAGCTTTCTCATGTGGAACTGCTAGAGGAAAGAGTAGGTGTGTTTCAACTTATAGGTACATTAATAGATGTTCTGAATATGACTCAAGTAGCACAGGGAGACCAACAATTGACAGATGGAATTTCATGAAACCAAAAAGCAGCAGAAATAATGGGGGAACATCTTAAGGACCTAGAGAATATGAAGAACTAAAAAAGCTGTGCATGAAGAAAACAAATAGCCCAGTTTAAACTTGGGCTGGGCTAGGGGCAGGGAAGAGGCTCAGTGGTTAAGAGCATCATTTTTTTTTCCAGAGAAACTGAATCAGATTCAGAACATTCACATTAGGTTGTTCACAACTTCCATTAACTCTGGCTCTAGAGCATCTGATATCCTCTCATGGACCCCACAGACACTTGTACTCACGCATGTACATACCTTCACACATACATGCACCTGTGTACATTGTTTTTAAAATTTAAAGATAAACAAATAAGATGAGGAGTGGAATACAGAACTGAATATAAAGTTCTCAAATCAAATGCACTTGCAAACACAGAAAATAGTGTTCATTTATCCATGGCTTTCAGGGAAATGCAGATGAAAGCCACTTGAAAATTCCATCTTGCCGGAGGGTGGTGGAGCATGCCTTTAATCCCAGCACTTGGGAGGCAGAGGCAGGTGGATCTCTGAGTTCGAGGCCAGCCTGGTCTACAGAGTGAGTTCCAGGGCAGCCAGGGCTATACAGAGAAACCTTGTCTCAAAAGAAATCCATCTCACTCTAGTCACAGGAATACCAATAACAACAAATCAAAGGGGAACCTTTATACTCTGGCAGTGTAAGCTAGGGTAGCCACTTTGGGATTCTGTCTGGAAGTTT
>NC_045030.1:95170020-95170698 GCF_008632895.1 Mastomys coucha
AAACAAGCAAAACAGAAACAACTAGAACTATGGTGTTAGAGATATGTGCCAATGGTTAAGAGCTCATGTTCTCCTGAAGAAGACTCAAGTTTGGTTCTCAGCACCCATGTTGGGCTCACAAGCACGTGTAATGCCAGTTCTATGGGTCTGGTGTTTTTTTATGATCTCTGCAGGAACTGTACTCAGCTGTATGTGCATGTCCAAAAGAAGAATAATCTTAACAGAGAGCTACTGGCTATACTGCTCCTGAGCATATACACCCAAAGGACCATATATTGCACTATAGTGATTCATGTTTACTGTTGCTTTCTTCACTATAGCGCCGAAGTGGAGTCAATCTAGATATCCTCTAATTGATGAATGGATAAGGAAAATGTTGCATCTATCACAGTGGAATATTATTCAACTGTACAGAAAATTGTAAAAATTTCAGGTAAGTGGAGGAAATTAGAAAAATATGCTGTGAGTTCACCCCAACACAGAAAGACAAATACTGCATGTTCTCTATAATATGAGGATCTTAACATGTAATCTTTTGTCTTACATATTTAATGTGGCGTATATGTGGAATCTAGGTAATTAAAATAGGTCATTAAGAGTGAACTTAATACCAACTATACCACTCCTGGGCATATACCCAGAAGATGCTCCAACATGTAATAAGGACACATGCTCCAC
>NC_045030.1:95171735-95174399 GCF_008632895.1 Mastomys coucha
GGGGTAGGTGAGTGGGTGGGTGGAGGAACACCCTAATAGAAGCAGGGGGATGGAGGATGTGATAGGGTGCTTCCTGGAGGAAGGGAAACATTCGAAATATAAATGAAAATACCCAATTAAAAAAAGAGTGGACTTACTAAAGAAGATATGGTAGTTAAATGCAGGTAAAAGGAATGTGGAGAGAGGGGATAGTAGGAGAGGAAAGATTCAAACATGGAGTGGGTGGAGAATGGGTACATGAAGGAGTGAAGAAAGGTTTAACCAAAATATAAGGTATATGAAAAAGCTTTGCAACTTGAGTAAAAAGTTACTTAGAGGGGATAGTAGAAGACAGGTGAATTGAAAACTTAGGGATGGGGAAATATTCTGGTTTCAAGATTTAAGTGGGAATGAGAATAGGAGCCCTAGGGAGATGAAGAAATAGAGGGTCAGTTAGCCAGAACTAAATGATGTGTGAGGAAGCCTTATGGAAAACCACTAATGTGTAAGCTAATTTAAAAATATAATACAAAAAAATAGTTTGCGATGATGGAAAGATGGCTTGGTAGTTAAGAGCTCTTGTTGCTTTCCCAGAGGATCTGAGTTCAGTTCTCAGCATACATGTTGTATGGCTCACAACTACTCCCAACTCTAGGTTTAGAGCATCTGACATATTCTGGCCTCTTTGAGCACCAGTAAATAGTTGGTATATACACACAGGCACAGACACATACAAATATATGAAAATTTTAAAAAGGAAATCTATCAGAGGTATCCTGTATAGATAGGCCCTATTCACAGACCACATGAAGCTCAGTAAGAAGGAAGACCAAAGTGTGGTTGCTTCAATCATTCTTAAAAGGAGAACAAAATACTCACAGGAGTAAATATGGAGAGAAAGTGTAGATCAGAGACTAAAGGAAAGGCCACCCAGAGAAACAGGGGGAGGGAATGCTTCAGGGTATGCTCCCTGAAGAAATATATTATTAAATGAAAATCTAAGTGCCAGGCACAGAATAGCTCTTTCTTTTAGTTATAAGTGACAGAGGCTCTGAAGGCACCCACATCACTATTTATTGCCACTGTTTTTAGTTTTCTACTGTAACAAAATTGTAAGACCCCATTGCTTAATACATCACCCACCTTGACTGCAATACATTGAAATATCAACCTCAAAATGACAAGGAAACTCCTTGCTAGCTAGTTTTTATAGTAGTAGAACATAGTACACTGAATGCTGGAAGAGAAAAGACATTATTGACTTTGCCCAGAACTGTATTCTACACCCTTCAATATTGACCTGACAGGAAAATTGTGCCTACTGGACTGATGAAGGCTATGGGAGCAACTAATCACTTTCTGATTGATTTAAGGGCTACTCCAACTTACTACTTTCCTTCCCACAAGGAATTGTTCTTTTGTGACACCTAGAATAATATATACAAATACATATGTACATGCAGTAACAATGACAAAAGAGGATATGAATTTGAAGGAGAGCATGGAAGGGTATATGGGACAGTTTTGAGAGAGGAAATTGAAGAAAGAAATACTGAAACTAAATTACAATCTCAAAAACTCCAAACAACCAAAACACAACCAAAAAACCTACCCTGTCTGTATTCTTTAGTAATTCATGAAATAATCCCATTTTTCTGCCACAAATGAGTTATGGTTCTCCCTTACCCTTGGTCCCCAAATTTCCAACTGTTAAACCACAAACACAAGGCTATACTATAAACCTGTGTGCAACATTCTGTTTGGGCAGGATCTAGCAGATTGGCAGCCTTGGATAGATAGCTCATCATACAACATAGGCAAAGTGCACCATGATGCAAGAACTAAGAAGGTTATTGTAATCTCTAATTGGTAATAAAGAAAGGAGACATGTCTCTTGAAAGATCTTTACCTTGCAAAATATATAAGGATTAAAAATAAGTTGATACCAATAGGAAAAAAAATGACATCAAGTGAGAGTCACAATAAATATGCCACTGATTTCAATGTTATATGTGAAAATTTAGACTTCTGGCACTTACAGAAATAGCAAAAATATTAACAGCAAAAGTAAAAATGAAATGATCTCAAAGATGGTACAGCATCTCCTAGCATAAGTATGTTTTCATACTAGTAAAATAACCATAAATATAGTGAAATCCACAGTATATACTAAATCCTAATTTTAATTGAAGTTTATATTTACTATTTCACTATTAATTTTTAAAATAAAATGCAGAGGCTAGAGAGATGTCTCCATGATTTAGAATGCTTGTCTTTCCAGATCTGAGTTCAATTCTTAATACCCACATGGCAGCTAACATGTATCTGTAATTCTAGTTCCAGGGTATACAACATCCTCTTTTGGCCTCCATAGGCACAATATATGCATGCCAAACACCTACACACATAAATTGGAAATAAACAAATCTAAAAAAATAGCAATTGTTTATATATACAATGATTCACATTTCCCTTCTACTAAATGGGATATTTTGTCACATTTCTGGAATCTCAAAAACTTATAATTATCTTCTAATTATAATCAACTACCTGTATGCCTCCCTTGAATATATCAAGAAACTCCACTCCTTTCAGTTTTGCCTGATTTGACCACTCTTCATAGCTTCTCTACCTTCATTATCTTCTCCACGAGTTCAAGTACTACCTCACTGTTCCAATCCAATC
>NC_045030.1:95174409-95177685 GCF_008632895.1 Mastomys coucha
ACCAATTTGCCTCTGCCCAATATAATACTGTTCATTCATTTTTGACATTGCCTTGAATATTCTTCATGTTCAGGGGGCAAATCAGGTTTAACTTCACATGCTCTGTACCTAAGTCTAGACACACAGTAATATTTCCTATAATTAAAAAAATAGTTAATTAAATAATTATTTCCCGTGTATGTATGATGTGTGTGTGAGAACTTAGGTGCCTCAGTGTCACAACACATGCAGTTCAAAGGCTCTACGCTTCTACTGTTTGGTTCCAGAACAAAGTTCATGCTGTTCTATTTGCATGGCAAGTACTTCTACTTAATGAGATACTTCACTGTATTTTTCCTTAAAATTTTGATGGACAAATAGCTACATGAATAAACAAATAGAATGTTTATGTAATGTTCAGTAAGATGTAGGTGGAGCCATTCAACTATATTCAAAACTGCAGAGAAAATACCTCACAAAAAAGTGAGGTAGTTGGGGAGGGGGGAGGCAACAGGGGTTTGTACTCGTTTTTGTTTGTTGTTTGTTTGTTTTTTGGAGGGGAAACTGGGAAAGGAGAAATTTACATGAAAATAAAGAAAATATCTAATAAAAAAGTGAGGTAGCGTGACTAAAATTAACAATATTATACTGATTACATGTATTTTGGTTTATGAATATCAATATTTATGGAGAAAAGCATGTAGTTCTTTTACATATAGCTGATTTTAGAAGTGAGGTGTGAAATTGGGCCAGAAATCAAAGAAGGCAATGACCCATGAGATCATGTAAAAGAATAGAGGTGCCAAAAATAAAAGCCCATAATTTATAAAACATTGAGAAATTGACCACAGTAGATTGGCATATTTATCATTTTTTAAAAATGAAGAATTCCATTTATCTTTAGAAAAACAATGACATATGTAAGAAAGCAACTCATTACTGAAATTTGATTAACAAAAATAAACAGCAGTATCCTTAACTTTTGTGAAATATATTACACACACACACACACACACACACACACACACGCAAATAGTTAAAGAATCTCCATTCTAGTCATATATCTGCTGCCAGCAAGGGATTGTGACTAGTACTTCAGGCACCTCCCACTTCTTTTGGAATTCTTTAAATCATAGACTCCTCTCCATCAGGGGCCTTTTAGTTTTTTTTTTTTTTTCTTTTTGCCCTCTAATTTTTTTTATTAGATATTTTCTTTGTTTACATGTCATATGATATCTCCTTTCCCAGTTTCCCCTCCGAAAAAAGAATAAAATAAAAAACAAATCAAAAACAAAAACAAAAGCCTGTTCCCTCCTCCCTCCGCCTGCTCACCAACCCACCCTCTCCTGCTTACTGGCCCTGGCATTCCCCTACACTGGGGCATAGAACCTTCACAGGGCCGAGGGCCTCTCCTCCCATTGATGACTGATCTGGCCATCCTCTGCTATGCATATGCTGCTGGAGCCATGAGTCCCACCATGTGTACCCTTTGGTTGGTGGTTTAGTCCCTGGGAGCTCTGAGGGTTCTAGTTAGTTCATATTGTTGTTCGTCCTAAGGGGCTGCAAACCCTTCAGCTCCTTGGGTCCTTTCTCTACCTCCTTCACTGGGGACCCTGTACTCAGTCCAATGGATGGCTATGAGCCTTTACTTCTGTATTAGTCAGGTACTGTCAGAGCCTCTCAGGAGACAGCTATATCAAGCTCCTGTCAGCCAGCACTTGCTGGCATCCACAATAGTCTCTGCTCCATAGTTAGTCTCTACAACTCCTTCCATGGTATTTTGTTCCCCCTTTTAAGAAGGAATGAAGTGTCCATACTTTGGTCTTCCTTCTTCTTGAGTTTCTTGTGGTTTGGACCTTTTAGTTTTTGTACCTGGCATAGAGGCATAGGTAATCTACCTGTGCTTTCCAGCACAAGCCTGTATAGCTGCTTGTGAAAGATCATGACCACCTTCCAGCCTATCTCCCTCTCTTTAGGATTGGCCAGATCATAGATCCTTGCTACTGGAGACCCTGTACCCTGCCCACAAGGCACAGAGACACAGGTAAGCTACTTGCACTTCGCAGCAAATCCCTGCTCTAGTTAACCCATGGCTACTCGCACCAAATCACTGTTCCCCAGGCCCAGTCTAGCCTGTACATCCTGTGCTTTAGCCCAACCTGGTGAGTCTGGCTGATCCTATTATGTTTGCACCCTCCCCACTCCTGATAACTAATCCAGGTCTCCAAACAGGAGCCCCAGCCAAAGTGGTGAGCCTAACCTGTGTCTTTACTAACATCCTGCTCATATGTGAAATATCAGCTACACAACCAACAATGAAAGTCTACACACCCATATCTCATTATAAAAACAGTAGAAAGGTCAAGCAGTATGCACCCCCAAAAATAATCCAACAATCCTATACAAGTTTTCTCCAGCGTGAATTACCTAGGACAGAGAACTTAAAAGAATAGCTATAAACTTCATCAAAGTTTCGAGGAATTTAGAAAAGACATAAATAGCACAATCAACTCAAAAAGAATAATTGGCTGAGCAAAGTCCAAGAAAACATAAACATAAGCCTGACTGAAATGATGAAGACAATCCAGCAGTTGAAAGTCAAATTAAAAAAATAGAGATACTGAATATTATTCGAGCTGAAAGGAAGATGGAATTGAAAATCTCACTAAGCCAATAGAATACTCAGAGGAAAGCCTTGTAAGTAGAATTCATCAAACAGAAGATAGACTATCAGCACTTGAAGATAAAGATGATGAATAATACCACACAAGCAATGAATGTACCCCCCACACACACACACATAAAGCACAGGAAAGGGACTACAGGATACAATGAAAATACAAAACAACAGAATTTCAACAAAGAAGAAATCAACAATTAATCAGACTCAGAACAAATAGATCGAAAAAGTAATCAAAAGTCTTCTGACTGAAAAACAGATGGATTCACAGCAGAATTCTGACTTTCAAATTTTTCTTTTTTACTTGTTATTTTTTATTAGATATTTTCTTTATTTACATTTCAAATGATATTTCCTTTCCTAGTTCCCCTCCCAAAAAAAACACCTGTTCCCTCCCCCCTCCCCCTGCTCACCAACCCACCCTCTCCTGCATCCTGGCCCTGGCATTCATGGTGCATAGAACCTTCACAGGGCCAAGGGCCTCTCCTCCCACTGATGACCGACTAGGCCATCCTCTGCTATAAATATGCTGCTGGAGCCATTAGTCCCAGTGTACTCTTTGGTTGGTGGTTTAGTCCCTGGGAGCTCTGAGGGTACTAGTTAGTTCATATTGTTGT
>NC_045030.1:95178194-95183843 GCF_008632895.1 Mastomys coucha
GAAACTGGGAATGGAGAAATTTACATGTAAATAAAGAAAATATCTAATAATAAAAAAATAAATAAAAAAATTTGCAAAGCACATACAGAGATACATTAAAAAGATTATCCACCAAGATCAAGTAGGCTTTATCTCAGAGATGCAGAGATAGTTCAATATATATGTCAATAAGTATATTTAATCATATGAATTCAATGAAAAGAAAAATCATACAATAATCTTAATAAAGAAAAAGCTTTTGACAAAATTTAGCATGCCTTCATTATAAAAGCCCCAGAGATAATAGAACTGGAGGAAATATACCTCAATGTAAGAAAGGCTATACATGAAAAACTCACAGCTAACATTTTCCTAAAGGGATAAAAATTCGAAGCAGTTCCGATAAAATCCAAAATGATATAAGGCTGTCCATTGTCTCCACTTCTTTTCAGTATAGTCCTGGAAGCACTAGCCAGAGTAATAAGACCAAGAGAAGGAAATTAAAGGGACATAAATAGAACAAGAAGTCAAATTATCCATAGCTGCAGATGAGCTGATGTCAATACACAAGAGATCCACATAACTCCATCATAAAACTGCTAGAAATGAACAGCAAGTTCAGCCAAATGGCAGTATACTAAAACAATTTATAAAGAGTAGTAGCCTTTCCACACGAAACACTAGCAACAAACACTGAGAAAGAGATTGTGAACACATTCCTATTCACAATACCCTCAAAGAAAATAAAATATTGTAAAATAAAATAAAATAAAATAAACACAACCAAGGAGGTGAAAGAATTCTACAATGAAAACTTTAAATCTCTGAAGAAAGAAGTTGAGAACGCTAAAAATTGTTAAGACCACATATGCTTATGGATTGGCAAAATTAATAGTGGGAACAATGACCATTGTATAAACAGTAATTGAGAAACTCAATGCAATTAAGTAAAAGAAAATCCTATGATCTAGCTATACCACACTTGGACATACACCCAAAGAACTTACTACGAAGATACTTGCTCATCTACATTCACTGATGCTCTATCCATAATGGCCAGAAACCAAAAACAAGCCTAGATGCACATCAGCTGATGAATGAATAAGGAAAATGTGGTCCATCTGCCCCCTCCCCACTGCTGTTCCGAAAAGCCATTTTTGCATTGTTCCCAGGTAGTGCTTCACTCACTTCGCTGCCCACTGCCTCCACCAATGCAGTCTCCTGGATTCCAGCAGCTTTCTCGCCAGAGTGCTCGAACTCCACTAATTCCTCACTTGCTGCATCGGACCACCGGCATGCCCCACCATGTCAGATTCGGCAGTGGACACCAGCTCTGAGATCACCACCAAGGACTTGAAGGAGAAGATGAAAGTTGTGGAGGAGGCAGAGAATGGGAAAGATGTACCTGCCCATGGGAACCCTCAAAATGAGGAAAATGGGGAGCAGGAGGCTGACAATGAGGTAGTTAAAGAAGAGGAAGAAGGTAGGGAAGAAGAAGGCAACAGTGAGGAAGAGGATGGAAATGAAGATGAGGAAGCTGAGGTTCCTACAGGCAAGTGGGTAGCTGAGGATGATGAGGATGCTGCTGCTGATACCAAGGAGCAGAAGACTGATGAGGATGACTAGACAGCAAAAGGAAAAGCTAAACTTACGTACCGTGACCTCTTCATCCTCCACTTCCCATCTCAGAATTTAAATGTGGTCACCTTTGAGTAGAGAAGCAGGTCCCGCCCACCCACAGCTGGCATGGCACCTACAGATGCCCCACCACCCCACCAAAACCACAACATGAATTGGCAACACAGGAGTTGAAAAGAACCAGGACTTCCCAGGCCCTGCTTTTTTTCTTTTTCTTTCTTTCTTTCTTTCTTTCTTTCTTTCTTTCTTTCTTTCTTTCTTTCTTTCTTTCTTTCTTTCTTTCTTTCTTTCTTTCTTTCTTTCTTTCTTTCTTTCTTTCTTTCTTTCTTTTTTTGTTTTTTGTTTTTTCCAAGACAGGGTTTCTCTGTGTAGCCCTTGCTGTCCTGGAACTCACTCTGTAGACCAGGCTGGCCTCAAACTCAGAAATCTGCCTGCCTCTGCCTCTCAAGTACTGGGATTAAAGGTATGTGCCACCACTGCCTGGATCCTGCTTTTTTTTTCTTAAAAATATTTTAAAAGGGAAATTTGTTTGTATTTTTATTTACATTTTATATTTTTTGTACATATTGTTAGGAGTCAGCTATTCTTAATGATAATTAGGTGACCAAACCAGCCTTCAGAGCGTTTTTCTGTCCTACTTCAGACTTTACTTGTGGTGTGACCATGTTCATTGACAAACACTGTAAGATATTGCAAAGGGCACCATGATGACAGTTGTATCTAAGTGATATCCAACAGCTATCTCTTTGAACTTAAGGAAGGGCTGCTCAACAGGAAAGAAATCATCTTTGCTAGTGAGTTGATAATTTTTAGGTGAGAACATACTTCTGCCACTTTCCTAAACTTAAATGCATTCGATTGCATTCTAAATGCTTATCCTTATATCCTCACATGGGTGTGACTCTCACCTCATTAAAAAAAGCTGGTTTTTGTAAGAAATGAAGATCATTTCAGAGGGTCACAAAGGATCAAAATTCAGAGAACAACTGACCAATTGTGGTATGCCCAGCCTCAGTGGACACATATGTCCAAGCTCTCTACCCATGATATGAGGAACACTGTGCAGTGTGTGTGTGTGTGTGTGTGTGTGTGTGTGTGTTGGTGTGGGAGGGCATGGCTGCACTGTAGGAGGCAGAGGAACAGGAAGTCTTCTGCCAAATTATGTCTTCTAGACATGACAGGAAATATTCTCTCATGAAATCTCAACAATACAGCTGCTTCACAAAGGCTTGAACAATGATAACACCATTTAAATTCCACTGTGCAAGGGTGAAAGCTCATGGGGACTCACACTTCAAGAAAAAGCTAAAGCTAATTAATGCCTGCTGATAGAGGGGTAATTAGTTTTCTCCAGGGATAAGACCTCAAATTAGTTATCCAAACCCAAGTGGTCAGTCCTGAAATCCCACACAGGCACAGGCACAGCCTCAGGCACAGGCACAGCCTCAGGCACAGAAACAACAGGTACAAGCACAGGCACAGACAGACAGGCTGAAAGGTTGACAGACAGACACACACACACACACACACACACACACACACACACACACAGAGGGAGGGGGAGGGAGAGTTGGAGGGGAGGCATTCTACAATACTAATGAGTTGGTATGTCTAGGAAACAAATGGTCATTTCAAAAGTTTGTTGTTGCTGTTTGTATTCTTTTAACTCTTCTTAGTTTTGTTTTTAGGGGGGGGATTTTAATTACATCATTTCCCTCCTTCCATTTCCTCCCTATAAACTCTCCTATGTAACCTTCCATGTTGCTCTCTTTCAAATTCATCCCCAAATACATATTTGAGAACCTGCTCTGTCTCTGCAATGTTACTTGTATGTATGTATATATGCTTTCAGGGCTGACCATTTGGTATTGGATAACCAATTGGTGTGGTCTTCCCTAGGGAAGACTATTTCCATCTCTATCAGTATTCTTTAGTTACCTAAAAAGATTTTAAGAGCAAGAGGAACACAGAGTTTGCTATGAAAGCGTGTATCTTAGAAATGTCAGGATGTACCCATAAAGTTCTACTAATAGAGCTGCCTAAACATGACCTGAACAAGGATGACAGCAATGGAAATGCTAATGTGGACCCGGGAAAAATTATGACGACTTAACCATAGAAAAGGGGGTTTTGTAAGGAAAGAATATTGAGGAAAAAGAACCAGAGGCAATAAATTATATTTGTCTGTATGCTGAGTGAATAAAGTTACTATAAAAAGACATCTTAAAGACAGTCATGGGATTATGAGTATAGACTGTTAGATGACATAAGAAAATGTTCTGAATCATCTTCTTTACAGTTATTTTAGTTTGTGAGAGTATAGTATCATCACAAATTTCTCCCTTTCCTTTTCTCCTTCCAAACCTTCTCATTCTTTTTGTTCTCTTTCTAATCCGTGGTCTGTTTTTTAATTATTAATTGTTATACACATACAAATTTAGAAGTATGACCTGTTCAATATTCATGATGTTACTTACTTTCATGTGTGTTTTCAGGGACAACACTAGACATGCTAATGTGGACAAACAAAGCCCATGAGGCTGCAACCCTGCAAAAAAAAAACTAAAGACAACTAAGTTAAACAGAGTGGGGAATAGTCTTCCCTAGGAATGACACACTAATTAGTTATCTAATACCCAGTGATCAACACTGAAACACATAGGAACAAGTGTGTGTGTGTGTGTGTGTGTGTGAGAGAGAGAGAGAGAGAGAGAGAGAGAGAGAGACAATTAATGAAAAAGAAAAAAAGAAGCAGATTCTAAAGTATATGTGGAAATTCAAAATCCCAAGAAAAATAACAAAGTTGCATGACTTTTATGACCATACTTAAAGTATATTACAAAGCTATATTAATTAAGGGAACTATGTTCATATAAGGACAAAACAAATAGCAAAATGTATGACCAACACATGTATCAATAATTTGATTTATGACAAAGATAATACCACAAAAGGAAAATTATATTTACAGTAAACACTTTGGGGTTGATTAGATGTCTGTTTAAAAACAAGCAAACCTAGACCTTTTACCTACACTGGTACAGATAACAGACACAAAAATTAGTTCTAGATAGGGTACAAATATACAGGAGAGGTGATACAACAATATAACATTAGGAAAATATTTTTATGGTCATGGTTAAATAAAGATTTCTTAATCAGGCCAAAGAAGTATTAACATAAAGAAAGAAAAACTGAATGTTATTAAAATTGAAAATTTCTGTTCATAAAACCTCATTAGAGTCTATAAACACAAGTCACTGTGATTTCCAGCTGATAGAGTTTATACAGAAATAGCTCCTCCAGGTAATAGAAACAAATTCGGGAGAAAAAAGTAAACAATGACTTTTAAGAGACTTTATAAATGATATACAAACAGGTAACAAGCACACAGAGAGGTACATACTCATTACAAGAACAATCTAAAGCAAACACACAGTGAGCTAACACTCACAACCACCACTAGAATGGCCATTCTTTTTATTTTAAAGCATGATGTCTGATAACAATATTCTAAAACAGTTTGAGCTCCATACACAACATCTGTCCCAACACCGGGAGTAACTGGGACCAGCAGGACCAGGTACACAGGAACTCTGCCAGCCTAATGGCTCAGGTTTCTTCTGGTCTGTCTGGGCTGGTGCTCTGAGAAAACCTTGGGTGCAAGCTCTGCAGCCAGTCGCACAACACCTAGAGGAAGCTCCATTCCCAGGCGCTCTAACACGCCCAGGATCAGAGGAGAGGAGGACACAACATCTGTCCCAATACTGGGAGTAACTGGGAATAACTGGGACCAGTGGGACCCAGGCACCCAGGAACTCTGCCAGCCCAATGGCTTGGGTTGCTTCCCGTCTGTCTGGGCTGGCCAGTGCCCTGAGCAGACCTTGGGTGCAAGCTCTGCAACTAGTCCCAAAACACCCAGAGGAAGCTCCACTCCCAGGTGCTCTAACAAGCCCAGGGGTCACAGGATCCCAGAATCACAGGATCACAGAGACAGCTTGACTCTGAGGAGTTCTGATACAACTAGGATCA
>NC_045030.1:95184333-95184884 GCF_008632895.1 Mastomys coucha
CTGAGTTCAGATCCCAGCAACCACATGGTGGCTCACAACTACCGGTAATGAGATCTGACACCCTCTCTGGTGCATCTGAAGACAGCTACAGTGAATTAGGCCTGAGCAAGTAGGGCTGTCCTGAGCTCAATTCCCAGCAACCACATAATGGCTCACGGCCATCTGTACAGCTATTGTGTACTCATACACATAAAATAAATAAATCTTTTTTTAAAAAAGAAATTCCTCCTGTCGCATAATAATAAAAACACCAAATGCATTAAACAAAGAAAGAATTTTAAAAGCAGTAAGGGAAAAAGGTCAAGTAACATATAAAGGCAGGCCTATCAGAATTACACCAGACTTCTCACCAGAGATTATGAAAGCTAGAAGATCCTGGGCAGATGTCATACAGACTCTAAGAGAACACAAATGCCAGCCCAGGCTACTATACCCAGGAAACTCTCAATTACCATAGATGGAGAAAACAAGATATTCCATGACCAAAACAAATTTACACAATATCTTTCCACAAATCCAGCCCTACAAAGGATAATAGATGGAAAACATCA
>NC_045030.1:95185468-95186943 GCF_008632895.1 Mastomys coucha
AAACAACTTTTATAATACTCATTTTTATTGTTATAATATTTTATAAATTTTAAAGAATCTGACAAAAAAAGATATTGTAGGTATTGAAGGGAGGTCTCTGGGAGGAGTTGGGGTACAAAAGGAAAACAATAATGTGATTTAATTCTATTTACTTAAAATATGTTTTTAAATGTTAACAAATTCAGATAAATTGAAATCAAGTAACTTTTCTCATCATATTGCAATAAAACTTAAAAAAACAGTTTGAGATCTTAAAAAAATTGTTAGAAGTACAATTTTGTTGTTTGTGTGCACATGACTTTTATTATTATTGATTATATTTGATAGCAATTTAGGTGTTCATCACTGAGAGAGGTTTTATGTATATATGTACATAATAATAACATAACAGTAATAAAGAAAAAGGGGCCATAAATTTGAGGAGTTGGGGGAAAGATGAAACAGTTTAGAGAAAGGGAAATGGGAAAGATAGAATTATATTTTAAACAAAAATATTTGAAAATTATTAGTTTTGTACATTGCTTGTACATGATTGTAGTATCTAGTAAACATAATTAGATATATAAGCTACGGTTCAACAATTTTATCCTTACATGTGTGTCATAAATAAATTTATACATACAGCACCAAAAGGCATCTACTAGATAGAATCTTCATAGTACAATTTGCACTTCAAATATGGAGAAAAAATACTGTCCCAACGATCTAATACTTTTTTTTAAAAAAATATTTATTTATTTTTGTTTATATGAGTACACTGTAGATGTCTTCAGAAGACACCAGAAGAGGGCATTAGATCTCATTACAGATGGTTGTGAGCCATCATGTGGTTGCTGGGAATTGAACTCAGGACCTCTGGAAGAGCAGTCGGTACTCTTAACTACTGAGCCATCTCTCCAGCCCCCAATGATCTAATTCTATTGTACACTCTTCATATAATGAAATTCTCCACAACAATGACAACAAAGGACTTGCTATTGCACCCAATAACATAGGTGAATTGCAAAAGAAATTCTTTTTTCTCATCCAAATTATTTTTATTTTTTGACAAATTTAAAAATTAAAGTGTATTATGTCATTTTCTCCTCCTCCCATCTCTAACCCCTCACTTATCCCTTGTAGATTTGCTCTCAAACTAATGGTCTCTTTCCTTTATTACTGTTACATCTATATGTACATAAACATATAAACAGAACCTGCTGAATCCGTGTGGTGTTGATGTTTATGTACATGATTTCCGCATTGACCACTTGGTATTGAATAACTGACTGGAGGCACCCAGCTACTGGGGAAGACTAATTCTTCCTCTCTCAGCAGTCCTTAGTTGCCCATAGTTATTTGTCTAGGGGTTGGCTTCCATGAGAGTCCCCTCCCCCCCATGTTAGCATGTTCATTTCTGTTGGCATTCTTCAGCTCTTCTTAAGCTAGCCATTCTTTTATTTTTAAAAGAGATGTAAATTTATTATTTTCAAACT
>NC_045030.1:95186953-95202534 GCF_008632895.1 Mastomys coucha
TCAGAAATCTGCCTGCCTCTGCCTCCCAAGTACTGGGATTAAAAGGCATGTGCCACCACTGCCTGGCTCAAACTAATTTTAAATGGGCATTGATTTGAAAAATGATGTGTTTGACTAAAACAATGACAACTAACAGTAAGTTTACATTATATAATTGCAATTATCTTTACATAGTTTATTACTAGAACTACAAATTGAAGGCATATTGGAAGTATCCTTAAAATTATGAGGATCATTTTGCAAAATAAATCTACCAATTCTTGAATGAATTTTATGTTCGAACACTTTCTTGGGTATATTTTGTTGCATCTCTTTTAGTGTGACATGGAATCTTTGAAACTAGGTGTGGCATCTACAAAGTTATGAAGTTAGTCCAAAGTATCTTTTACAGTAGATAATTTAAATTCAGCAGTTTGCCTTTCAGCCACCCACTTAGGACAGCTTCCATGGTTATCTCTTCTTTTGTTTGGTTGGAACAACCTTTTTCCTTATTACATTAACTAACCAGACCTTGTCACTACCCAATGTGGTTTCTAACTGTACATTTCTCGAGAATTTCTCTATAATCCCCATCTTCTAATCCTCGAAGATCACAAACAGGTTCCTTTTGGGCTGTTTGAAATTCCAGTTTTCACACTGTAGATTATAATTTTAGAAATTCCCTTTGATCTTCTATCCTGTTCATCCTCATTTTCCCCCTAAATCACAAAACTCAAGTCGTTTCCATCTCTTAAGTTGTTTGCTGCTCATGATCACACCTTGATTTATTGGTTGAGTCAAAATTGAAGTATTAGGGGTAAAGAACATGCACCTTATTGGCCAATCCTTGCTGCTTAAGGGTTCAGCAGAAGGGTGAACTGGAGAATTATCCAGAATTAATGCTGCCATGATGTCCTTCCCCTTCAGGAAATCTTAGATCATTAAGTTGAAAATGCTGGTCCTCAGGAACAAAATTTTGAAAGAATCATTCTGAAAACCATCCTCTTGCGAACTAAAGCATCATTACTAGGTTAGTGTATTATAGAGAATGGACTTGTGTCCTTTTTCACACATTTGGGTACTTTTGCCTTTCCAATAATGACTGATGTTAGTTTGTGAGTTCCGTTTGCATTTGCACACGTAAGGGCAGACAACTATTCTTTGTTTATTTTCCTCCCTGGTAGGCAGGTATCTTTTCTACTTGCTTGAGTGTTCTCTGGCATTGATTTTCAGTCTCATCCCCATTGTACATTTAGGCTAAATGTAGTTTTTCCTCTTGAATTATCATAGACACTTTTTTTTAAAAATGGCTAACCATGTTTTGAAACTGAACCTCAAACATGTTCCCTACGTGTTTTGGGTTCCCAAAATTTCATGTCTATTTCAAAATATAAAAAGTCAACCAGTACTGCCTTTATAATCTGTTCAGCCAAAACACCGTGTAAATCTTTCTGCAGCAGCCTGAAGTTCCATGCCTTTAACAGGGACACCAGATAAGCATTTCTGTTGGTACCACATGCAAACTGTATCATCTACATTACCATATTTGGTTTCTGTCAAGCCTTTTTTTCTTTGGAGTCCCTTCTAATGGGATATCCTGTTTCAGCAGAAAATTCAGTCCATACTTTGTTGCTGATGTTTTTTTTTTTTTTTTTTTTCAAATGTTGTTGCTTCCTCCCATCTACCCTCCCCTTCTCTGAGAGAGTGGGACTGCTCTGGGTATTCCACCTCTCTGGCACATCAAGATTAGACACATCTTCTCCCACTGAGGGCAAGGCAGCCATGAAGATTGAGCTGCCTGTCTGCTACATGTGTGTCTAGGGCCTTGTTCCAGTCTGTGCATATTCTTTGGTCGGTGGCAGTCTCTGAGAGTTCCCAAGGGTCCAGATGTGTTGAGCCTGTTGTTTGTCCTGTGGGGTTCTCATCTACTTCTAGGCCTTTAATGCTGCCCCCAAATCTTCCATAGGTGTCCCCGACCTCCATCTAATGTTTGGCTGTGGGTATCTGCTTCTGTTTCTGTCCACTCCTGGGGATAGCCACTCAGAGGACAGTTATTCTGGGCTCCTGTCTATAAGCATAAGAGAGTATTATTAATGTCAGGTATTAGTGTTTTCCCATGGGATGGGTCTCAGGTTGGGCTGGTTATTTGTTGGCCTTTCCTTCAGTCTCTGCTCCACCCCTGCATTTCTTTTAGACAGGACAAATTCTGGGTTGAAAATTTAGTGGGTGGGTTGGTGTCCCTATCCTTCTACTGGGAGTCCTGTCTGGCTACAAGAGGTGGCCTCTTCAGGTTCCATGTTCCCACTGTTAGGTATCTCAGCTAAGGTCACCTGCATTGAGTCCTGGGAGCCTTCCCTATTCCAGATCTCTGGGATTTCCTGAAGATTCTTTCTCCCAACTCCCACCCCCAACCCCAGGGAACTTCAGATTTCCACTCATTCTTCTGGCCCTCTGTCTTTCCCTGCACCTGATCCTGCCTCCCCATTCCCCTCCTGATCCCGCCCCACTCCAGTTCCCTTCCTCCTTCTACCTCCTATGACTAATTTGTTTTCCCTTCTAAGTGTGATTCAAGTATCCTTGCTTGGGTCTCCTTCTTATTTAACTTCTGTGGGTCTGTGGGGGTGTATTATGGGTATTCTGTACTTTATGACTAATATCCACTTATCAGTGAGTACATACTATGCATGTCCTTTTAGGTCTGGGTTACCTCTCTTGGGATGATATTTTTTATTTCCATCCATTTTGCCTACAAAATTCATGATGTCCTCATTTTTAATAGCTGAATAGTATTCCATTGTGTCAATGTACCCCATTTTCTGTATCCATTCCTCTGTTAAAGAACATCTGAGTTGTTTCCAGCTTCTGGCTATTATGAAAAAGGATGTTATGAACAGAGTGGAACATGTGCCCCTGTGGCATAATGGGGCATCTTTTGGGTGTATGTCCAGGAATAGTATAGCTGGGTCTTCAGGTAGAATTATTTCCAATTTTTTTGAGAAACTGCCAGGTTGATTTCCAGAGTGGTTGTACAAGTTTGCATTTCCACCAGCAAATGTTGATTTGCAGATACCAAATTCATCCATAACCCTTTTAAGAGACTGCCCAGCTTCAATTCTACTTAGGGTTTTCATTTTCTTCTCCAAATTCAGTGCAGTATATTTCCCTCTCTTTTTCATTCTGAATTTGACTTAAGACAACTAATAAAGAAAATAAACCCTTAGTAAAGTGGGCGAAAAGGTTTTTTTTTTTTTTTTTTAACAAACCCCAAAAAACTAGCTAAAGACCTTCAAAGGCCACAAGCAAATTTGTAGTAGAAAGTAAGGGACTAGAAAGGCTGAGGGTTCTTGAGTGAAGTGCAGAGTTAGGTAAGGACTTACTCAAAGCTGCTATTGTCTGTCCACGACAATATGCTGACTGGTTCCTGCTCTTGCAGGACAGAGGATGTCAGTTGCCACAGGTTTCTGCTTATTCTCTCAGTCAGGACTGACAGGGATGCCTGCACATTTTCCCTAACTATGCAGAAGGGACAAAGTAAAGCAGGAAGCAACTCAGAGATGTTTGTACAAGAACAGATCTAGATGGGATGTCCAACAAAAGCAATGCTTGAAAAAGTCTGAAAGTTTCAAAGATAATGAGCAGAGGTGCAGCGTGGCTGCTCCCATTCCAAAGCAACCTGGTTTTACCTCACTGTTAGGACAGAAAATGGCATTCATGTTGCTCTGACTAAAGCATTCACTGGGCAAGTTCAAATATTTATTGAGACTACAAGCTTCAAGGACCCTGACACTGAACATCTGGATAGCAACAGTTTGGAGACAGTTGTGCAGAATCGTTAAGTGAAGAAAAGTTAGTAGGTTGTACAACTGAATGTGATCTAAATTTTATTTCAATCAATGTAGGAGTGAGCTTTGAGTGACACTAAGTTCCCTACTTAATCTGTAAATATGGAAATAGTCTTTCACAGCACTTTTCCATTCTCAGATCTTCTTCCTTGAGCATTCTAGATATACATTACTGAATGTTACTTTTCAGTGAAATGTTTTCATTTTTGGCATCTTACCAAGTTTCAGGAGCGAGTCAGTTCTTACATAAAAGTCTAGAAAGTGTGCAAAATGTTTTACTGGAGTTTAAAATAAAAATCTGTCCTTTCATTTGTTTTTCCAAAATTTACCTTAGGGTGTTAAATGGTGTGTTTTGTATGTCATAATTGAATTTTTCTTCACTATCTATTTTACTTAATTTAAACCAATATTCAACTTGTCTGAAGATTCAAATGCTAGTGTTTCTGATAAACTGTTTCCCGCGAGTTCTTCAGATGGCAAATTCTTTATAGCTCTGTGCTCTCCACATTCCTTTCCGGCTTTCCCTGATGCCATTCCAGGTCTTTTGAAATGTCTTACTTTAAGCATTTCATGATTTTTATTCTAGATATGCAACCTTACAAGAATAACAAAAACTACCATTACAATCCATTCCAGGTGCTCAGGGAAGTATAATGTTGGAGAAAAGCAGACATTATGACAACAGTAAGTCCACATCCTGGTTTAGCACCTGCCACTGATAAAATGTGTGGCAGTAAGCAAATGGCATCTTAAGTCTCAATTTCTTTGTCAAGGAAAATACAAACGACCCATTTCACAATTTAAAACATATTGTACAAAAATTAAAAATGCCCCCCCCCCCCAAAACCCAACCCTAATGGTTGCGAGGAAAACATCACAAGACTAGGTAGGCATTTAAAACTCCGTCATCCCAGAAGGAAGCTGCAGAAGGCTCTGCCAGCACAGCCTGGAACAGGAGGGGCGGGGCCCAGGCAGTGGGCACAGCACACAGAGGAGCAGCTGCAGACACCAGCGGCCACCAGCGGCCACCAGCAGTCCTAAAAGTATGCAAGGACAGCGAGCAGCCAGGTGACGATGCTCTTCCTGTCAGTGCGCAGAGCTACAATGAGCCAAGGTAGCCATTCTTAAAGCAAAGAATCCACACACACAAAAAAAATTGTAAAATCAAAATGATTGCATTTTTAATAAAGTTTAAAAAGCAGTAAAATTATTATAGAGGGATAGAAGCCAGGGCTGGAATTCATTTGGAATTAAGGTGTAACAGGAAGTTGATAGATATATTTATGATCTTGCCGATGCTGATCATAATTATGTAGACGTGCTCACTCTGAAAAAATTGTTTGAGCCATACACTTAGAACATATGACACTTTCCTACAAGCATTTATGTTTGCTTAAAAAATAATGCTGGTAAGCCTCAAGTGGTTTATCCAAAGTGGATCAGAAAATGGAGGAAGAGAGAAACATGAGCTGACGTGGCAAAGGTTAACACTTGCTGTTCTTTCGTGTTCTGGCTATAAAAGCACCAATGTTTTGACTTCTGCTATAATTTTGTTTAAATTTATGTTGAAAAATATTCAGATAAAAATAGTCATCAGAGATGGGCTCATAATTCCAACACTTAGGCAGCAGAGGCAGGGGGACTGGGAGTTCATGAACTAGTCCCAAAAAGGAAAACAAGAAAAGATTCATTGTACTTTTTAGCTAGGAAATTAATCAACTGCCTGGAAATAGGAAACTAAGGAAATATCAACACCTAGATTAAAGGGGATGGGAAAGAGCAGTTGGGAGAATAGGAAGAAAATATAGTGATATATATATATATACATATATATATGTATATATATGTATATATATATGTATATATATATATGTATATATATATATACATGAAAATAACACAACTAAACCTATTTCTGTATGTACTGGCCAAAAATGTAATTTATAAAAAGGACATTATTCTGCAATCACAAGTAGTATGATTTATCTAAATTCATTTTTAAAAGTAAATTTGAGCCTTCTAATTCTTCTGATTTGCCCTGTAAGTGGCAAGATCAACATTTGTACAACCATTTTAAAAATCCCATTGTGATAATTTTTGCCATGGTGTTAAATTTATAGATTAATTTGAATGTGGCTGTCACATTTATTGTATAGAAAGTACAAACCAATAATATCTCTCTATTTTTTAAAAATAATATCTGTTTATTGAGATTAGGCTCACCGGGCAGCGGTGGCACATGCCTTTAATCCCAGCACTTGGGAGGCAGAGGCAGGTGGACTTCTGAGTTTGAGGCCAGCCTGGTCTACAGAGTGAGTTCCAGGACAGCCAGGGCTACACAGAGAAACCCTGTCTCAAAAAACCAGAGAGAGAGAGAGAGAGAGAGAGAGAGAGAGAGAGAGAGAGAGAGAAATTAGGCTTTCTTTGCAGCCCAGGTTGGCTTTCAAATCCTGAGTTCACATGAGCTTCCTGTTTCTACATCTTCAGTAGCTGTAACTATAGATATGTACCCCAGCACTGTTTATATATTTTTCAAATTTTTTATCATTAGTGTTTAGTACTTTTCAAATGTATGATCCATATATTTTGTTTGTAAATTCATATCTAGTTTTTTTGAGCTATCATAAACTGTATCATTCCAATGTAGTTGTTGTTGCCATTATAAATTTTGAAAATTTCATTACTAGTTTATAGTATATATGTTTGATTGTATGTGTTGACTTATTCTTTTTCTATTAAACTCACTGGATATACCTAGGGCTTATAGTATTTTTGTAGATTTCTTGGTAATTATCTTCTAGAAAGTATGAATTTTATTTCTTTTTCATGCGAAATCAGTTTGTCATTTTAACAAATTGGTGGTGTTTGTTTATTTGGTGCTAAGAAATTAATTCAAGTCCTCACAGGTTTTCTAATCCCATGATACAGCATTGTTTACTACTTCTAAAATGTTAAGTAGAGGTGATGAGAAAAACTTCTTTGCTTTGTTGTAGATTAGAGAGAAAACGTCCAACTTTCTACCATTAAGGATGATGTTAGCTGTGGGTTTGCAGTAGAAGCTCTTACTACCTGGAAGGAAGATTTCTAATTGGTCTAATGTGTAGAGTGATGACTTTTTTAAATCTTCTGAGACAATGATCTTATTTTTGTCCCGCGTGGATTGATAATAGGGGTAGCGTACACTGATGTTTTAACTGTTGACTTTTTTTTTTAACAAGGATAGTCCCAATATTATCATAATATGTTATATTTTGCAAATTGAAATTCCCAGAAGGTCAAATAACTGAACCTAAAGATTATGAAGGCTTAAAATGTAAGGTGTCAACTTATTTTGAGCTGTTTTTAGTCCCCCAAAATCCACTCACTGACACTCAAGTGATATGTCTAATCTAACATCTTTTTTGACCTTTTAAATCTTAAAGAAGCAAGACATTAGTTTCCATCAATCTGAAAGCTAAGAAAGTTACCAGATAGTATATGAAACCTATATCAGCATTTTCCCTGGTTTGATGTAACCTGTTACCTGTGGTCTACTTTAATGTATTTGGAAAATACTTGTATGATTTTTTAAAAATTCTGTATCTAATAAAATCTTATGTAACTTCTTCTATACTGAATATGAATGGGAATTACTGAAGAAAAGTGCCCTCATGGGCTCATGTATATGAATGCTTGTACCATGGTTGGTACAACTGTTTGGGAGGGATTAGGAGGTGTGGCCTAGTTGGAGGAAGTCTATCACTATGGATGAGCTTTGAGCTTTTAAAAGACCATGCCATTCCCAATCCTTTTCTGTTTGCTCATACTTGTGGCTTAAGATGTGGGCTCTAAGCTGTTCCTGATGCTAAATAACCCTTTACTCTGTCATTATGAATTCCAACCCTCTGGTCAAACATTTTTTTTTTTTTTACTAGTTGCTTTGGTCATAGCACAAGTCTTTTGAAACCTCAAAGCTTACCCCAAATATACACCTTTTCCAAGGCCACATTTCCTCATCTTGCTCAAATAGTTCTACCAATTGGGGACCAACCAGGCATTCAAACACATGAGCCTATGGGGGCCAGTCTCATTCAAACCATCACAGTGGTATTTGTGGAAACCTGAGTGTGTATATTTCCAGGACATGGACACTCATATTTGGCCCCAGAATGAATTATCTCTTACGTCCTTTGTTGTGTTAGTTGGGTGTTTGCATCAATATTTTTCATATATTATGTCATTTTTGCTAATATCTTATTCAGGAATTTTGTGTCTCAACTCATAGAGGTTATTGATCTTTTTAAAAAACATAATTTTATAATATAAGTTAGGAATGTTTCTTCCTTTTATGTTTTCTGAAAGCAATTGTATAGGCTTGAAATTCTCCATTAAATATATAGTCAAATTTACCAGTAAAAGCATTTGGGCATAGGGACTTCTGTTTCCAAATGACTTTAGCAGTGAAACAACTATCATTATAATAATTATAGTACAGTTTATGTTATCTATTTCATCATAGATAAGCTTTGTTGTTTAATACTTTTAAGAAATTATTTTTTAATAAATTGCTGACTACACATACACACACACACACACACACACACACAAACACATACAAAGAGGTTCAGAATGTCCCATATTAGCCGTTTTATATCATATGCTATATAATATTCCCTATTTTATATTTGATAATAAAAATCTATTCATTTACCCCCTCTGATATTTCTTCCCCTCTCAATTTTCTGGCTACATTGGTACTATAACTATGTATGCTTTTACTATATATTGCTAACCCAGAGAGAAACCAACCTTCAAAAATTTTAAGTAAAGTTTCTATTTCAAATGAGTATGCATTGTTTTGTCCTCAACCTAAGTTATGATGGCTTTGCAAATCTGCCAGCAGTTAGTGGATCCAAAAAGCAGGGAATGATATCAACAAAGTCAGATATCATAAATGAGAATATCACAAGAAGAATATATTATTCAAAAATTATTGGATATACCATAAAACAGGAACATGCTACTCAAGCACAGGATGCAAAGAAATTAAACAAAATTAAGAGTATAACAGAAATTTCTAATTTAATAGTTTAGATGCTAGATTATTTAAATGTTTTCATTTTTAATTAAAAAATTTCTTTTTTCGAGACGGGGATTCTCTATATAGCCCTGGCTGTCCTGGAACTCACTCTGTAGACCAGGCTGGCCTCAAACTCAGAAATCTGCCTGCCTCTGCATCCCAAGTGCTGGGATTAAAGGCAGGTACCACCACTGCCCAGCTTGTATATTTCTTACTATTATTACTTTTTATTTATTTTTTCTCTCATACATTACCTCCCAATTATAGTTTCCCCTCCCTCCATTTCTCCTAGTTCCCATCCCCTCCTCTCTTCCCCAGATCTACTCCTCCATTTCCCTTCAAAAAAGAGCAGGCCTCTCAGAGATATCAACTGAACATGGCATAACAAGTTACAATAAGAGCTGAGGCAGAGGCAGGCAGATTTCTGAGTTCGAGGCCAGCCTGGTCTACAGACTGAGTTCCAGGACAGCCAGGGCTACACAGAGAAACCCTGTCTCAAAAAACAAACAAACAAACAAACAAACAAAAACAAGTTACAATAAGACTAGGCACAAATCCTCATAATCAAGGTTGGAGGAGGCAACCCAACAGGAGGAAAAGGATTCCAAGAGCGGGCAAAAGAGTTTGAGATAACACATGCTCCTACTATAAGGAGTCCCACAAGAACAGCAAGCTACACTACTATAATATATATGCCCAGGATCTACTGCAGACATATACAGGTCCAGTGATTGTTAGTTCAGTCTCTGTGAGCCCCAAAGAGCTCAGGTTAGTTGATTCTGTAAGCTATGTTCTCGTGGTGTCTAACTCCTCTTGCTCCTACAATCCTTCCTCCTCCTCTTCTGAAGTGTTTCCCAAGCTACACCTAATGCTTGGTTGTGGGTCTCTGTATCTGCTCTGATCAGTTGCCTAAGGAAACCTTTCTGACAATGACTGGGATCTGTGAGTATAGCAGAATATCATTAGAAATCATTTCATGGACATTTTTTGCTAATCATGTTTGTTCCTACTCTAGGTCTCTAGGCTATCTAGCCTCTGGTTCCTGGCCATTCAGGTAGTATCAGGCATGGGCTCTCTCTCTCTGTGCTGTGGGCCTCAAGTTGGACCAGTCATTGGTTGGATGTTCTGTTCTGTGATGGCACAAGTTCTGTGCCACCATTACCCAACACATCTTGCAGGCAGGAAAACTGTAGGTCAAAGGTTTTGTGGTTGGGTTGATGTACCACCACTGGAAGCCTTTCCTGGTTAGAGAAGTTGGCTGGTTCAGGCCCCATATACCCCACTACTAGGAGTCTTCACTAGGGTTACTAGGGGTCATCCTTGTAGATTCCAGGGTGTTTACACTGCACTAGACTTGCACATCACCTCCCAAACGCACCCCCCCATTTCCACTCATCTCTCCCAGTACTCTCTCCATTTACCCCACCCCACCCCACCCCTGTCCCACCTGATTCCTCCTGTTCTCATACTTACTCTTCCCCAGTCTACCCACAAAATTTATTCTACTTCCCCTTCCCAGGGAGGTCCATGCACTCCCACCTCCCTGAGCTCCTTCTTGTTATTTAGCCTTTCTGGGTCTGTGGATTGTAGCATGATCATCCTTTAACTAACAGCTAATATGAACTTAGGAGTACATTTCCTCCCTCCAACCCTTCTAATGTATCTCCCATTTACTCTCTCAAATTCATGACCTCTAATTGTTGTTTTAAACACACACACAAACTATATATATAATATACATGTCACACATATATAAATACAATAATATATTGACACAACCTACTCAGTCCACATAGTGTTACTTGTATATATATGATTTCAGGGCTTATCACTTGGTTTTGGGTAACTAATTGGGCGATCTTCTCTGGGGAAGTCTGCTCTAGTGATCTCAGCATTCCTTAGTTGCTGATAGTTCTGTGCATATACTTGGGGCTCCACGGGATTTCCCCCTTTCATGTTAACATGGGTCTAGTTTCATTATTCTACACATTGACATCTTTGTTTTTTAACCACTCACTGTTGAATTTGTTGTCTTTTCTCAAGTGTATGCTTTTGGTATTAGTTACCAGATTTAGTGGACAAAATTTTAAGGTCAATATAAATAAAATATAAATCAATCAACCATGAGAAACCTCAAGACCTAATGAAGGTGTGTTGTTAATATTTAATCAGCTAGAGAATATAAATAAAGTGTGAAAGTGATGAAACAACAAAGTAGGAATTTTTGAGTTGAAAATTAGAATAAGTCTAGTGAAAATTTCATGAAAGGAACTCATCAGTAATCTTGAATTGAAGAGTCAGAGTTGGAATCAACCAATTTTAAGATAAATCAAATATTCTCCAATAATAGAAAGAGACAGGTTTGTTGAGAAAAGAATAGACTCAGAGAAAGCTGAGATCCCCATTAATCCCATACATATAATGGTGCACAGTAAGGAAAAGAGAAAAGTATTCAAGGAAATTCTAATTTTGCATTGAAAAATGTATACCAAGCTCAATGAGCTCCAAGCAAGATAAATGCAAGACAGAAAATATTGAAAGCAAGAAGAGACCTGTGTTTTAAAAGGATCCTAGTAATTTTGTCAACTAGATTCTTATTGAAATAACCAATACCACAAAACAGTGAGATGATATATTTTAAGTGATAAGACAAAAAAAAAATGCCAGGAAAAAGTAAGGGTATTTTGAATGCAACTAAGTTATAAACTATTTAACTGCAAGGACCACATTTCAGATACTTTATGTCCATCAAGTGTTTTTCATTCAGTTGGCTCAGTGCTGAAAGAAATAGTGTATATTAAATAGATAATTTATTTTGCAGGGTTGGACACTAAATCTAGTTTCATACATAGTAAGCAAGCATTCGATACTGAGCTATATCCATAGCCCATAGAAAATGGATACAAATTGAGATCATCCTGTGTGTGCATGTGTGTATGTATGTGTGTGTATTTCATATATATATCAGAAACATATTGTCTAAAAAGGGGAAAGAGGACACTAGTGAAAAATGGGAAAAGGTACACCAGTTCACATTATAGTTAATCATTGCTTAATGCCACTGAAAAGGAAAAAAATGTTAAAAGCACTAAGAGATAAAAGGTACATTAGGTACACAGAAACAATGATAACAACATTGCATTTCTCAATGGGAACAGTTTGAGTAGGAAAATATTAGATACCATTTACATTCTTAAAAAAGTACAGGAAAAAATCTGTATCTGGAAAGAATATCTTTCACACTAGGGTAAAATAAAGCAGATAAAAAGGCAAATGTGTTATTTACAAGAACTGCAATTGTTCAACTTGTTTTTGTTGACATTGTTTTGTGTGTGTGCGTGTTACTAGGATTCATATATAAATCCTTGGAGTAAACCTGATAGAGCTGAAGGGGAAAATATTAAAACCAATAATTGTATTCAGGAATTTCAATGACCCTCTGTCAATATAAGTAGAAAATCATCAGAGATATAAAGACTTGAATAATTCAATTAGCCATCTAGACTTAATAGACAAATAAAGCATATTCCCAAACAATAGTATGTTACACATTTTCTCAGCTACACACGGAATATTTACTGATGTAAACCATATTACAAGGAGTGAAATTAATCCCCCCAAAATTTCAAGGATTGAAATCATATGCATATTTTCTCAGACAATAATGGATTTCAATTAGAAATCCATACTAGAATGATTATAGAAAATCCTTTAAAGATTGGACACTAAATAAAATCCTATAACTTACAGATCATAAGATAGATTAATAGGGAAATTATATTTTTCCCTAAATAAAAATAAAAACAGCGAAGCCTGTGGGATACTATTAAAGAGGTATCTATGAGGAAATTTATAGTATTGAATATAGTAGAAAAGAAAAAAGACTTTAATGTTTCACATTTATCTCTCTATAACACTATTCTATTTCCCCTCCTTAGAAGAGCTCCTTCACTCCCCAGTCCCTTACTAGGCACCTAACTGATCTTGAACTTCTGGCTCTCCTGCCTCCACTTCCCAAATCCTAAAATTCCATATGCACACCACAACGGTGGATACGAATTTTCATTTATTGATTCATATGTTGATTGTAAGTGTGCTTCCTTTTTCAAAATATTTATAACCAGGTCATAGTTTTTTCTTTATTTGCTTTTTATTTTTTGAGACTTTCATATATGAGTAGTGTTTTCATTATTTCTCCTCCTTGACTTCCCCCAACTCATCCTATGTCCCTTTCACTCACTCTCAAAACCTATGACATCTTCTCCAATTATTATTGTTACACATATATAATATACATATAAGTACAACATGCTGAATCCACTTAGTGCTTCTCATGTGTATATGTGTTTAGAGCTGACCACTTCAGACAGGATAACCTATCTGGGTCTTATCCTTGGGAAAGACTGATTTGACCTCTCTCAGCAGCCTGTAGCTCTTCAGTGGTTCTCAACCTTCCTAATGCTGAAAACTTTTAATACAGTTCCTCAGTTTTGTGGTGATCCCTAATCATAAAATTGTTTCCATTGCTACTTCATAGCTGTAATTTTGCTACTGTTGGGAACTGTAATATAAATATTTTTAGAGACAGAGGTTTACCAAAGGGATGGAGACCCGCCGGTTGCAAATCTATGTTCTAGACCGAGCCTTGTGAAAATTTCCCATCTACATCACTGTATCAATTAGTGTTGTCATCATGTCTTGTTTAGGCAACCATATTGTTGAGATTTCATGGATGTAATTTTTCTGTCATATATAGGAGACACTATCCTGAGGCAGACATGGTGTCACTTACAGTCTTTCTGTCCTTTCCTCTGGATATTCCCTGAACCTTTGGTCAAAATTTGTGAGTGCCCAACCCCAATGGTATTTATCTATTTTTATAAGAAAAGAAACATAATTTTATTTTATGCAATTTTTTGAGACAGAGTTTCCCTATGTATGTAGCCCTGGCTGTCCTGGAACTAGCTCTATAAGCCAGGCTGGCCTGGAACTCAGAGATCCACCTACCTCTGCCTCTTAAGTGCTGGGATTAAAGGCATGTGCCACCACTTCCTGGCTTTATGCAATTATCTTTGTGCTATGTTTTACAATAAAACATAAAATTTAAAAACAATAAATTTAAAAGGGGGAAATGAATAAATATCATATATACTTGAAAATATAGTGGGGAAAATCTTTGAGAGAAGGGAGACAAGTGTTCCTTCATAATCCAAGAGTTTTGTCTAAGGTCAATTTTTCCAGTAGAGTGAAGCAAATGCACGTTTCTGTGGATCTGTTTCTCCCTCTGTCTCTTTCTCTGTCCTGCCTCTTGCCACTTTCTGAATCCCATGAATGATAGACCAATCCACCATTTCTTTTTTCTCCTTTAAAGCTGTTAATGAAGAAAACCCTCTGTTCTCTAAAAGAGATACCCCAAGCAGCAAACTTGCTAATGTTTTTATGACTAATTCTGTTGACTTAGGAGAAGGAAAAATTCTAAATCTGTCCTGTTTATTTGAATAGATTACTTTATGTAACAACAGCCTCTTAAACCTTAACAGATTCTCCCAAACCCATTTAAAGAAAGCTGCCCTAGGTTCACAAAATGTTCCAGTACATGTGTGAGGTACTGCCCAGAAGTCTATCTTTACATTTTACCTCTGTTTTTCCTATTATCCCCCCCCCCCCGCAATAAAAGAAATAAACCATTACCAAGGAAAAAAGAACAAAGGGCTATGTAAAGGCTAGGGATAACTAGCCTACAACTGTGGCAGCTCCAAGTTGAACAATATCAAGGGCCCTGAAATTCTCATAAAGTATGGAAAACATAGTAATCAAATTACCAGTCTCACTTGGTTTTATAACGTCTTACTTTGTTATTGGGTTGATTTAGAACAAATGTCTACAACTCTACCTGGGAAAAGTAAATTGGATTATTCCCAGCTTCCTCCTCTCTGATTGCTATAAGGTAATTTACAAACAAGGTCATCCAGGATTTAGATAAAATATCAACCTTTTCTGAGGTGATAGTCTATTGATTAGAACTGTAAAGGATTTTTCTCCACCTTAGAGGTCAGAGTGGCTTTAATTGAGCTTACAGCCAGTTTCTTTTTACTACTACCACTGCATTGATTCTTAGTGCAAACCCAGTTCTGATTTCAGGCTCTCAGAATGAAGCTGAAAGGTCATGGCCTGCAATTCTTGTAGAAGTCCTGTTAGACAGGTATACCCAGAATACAGATGGTTGGAAAGGTACAATTGGCCTTAGTCCAGAGAATGGCCTGTCTGCTACGGTCTGGGTACTTGCATATAAAATGATTAGAACAATTGTTGGGAAATTGCTTTCCTTGGTAATTTTTAACTCCATCCTTAAAATGGAAGCTGAAGGGACACCAATGGGAACAAAACGCCTCTTGATTTCAAATAATTAAGTTATTTTGTTACAATTACTATCTTGATAGATTTTATAAATCCCCATCTAAGGGCTACTCACCTCCGCTCCCCTTGTTGCTCATTTTTTCGCCTCCCATTTGTTCAATGGGAGTTTTTGCTTTATGTGAAGGTTTTAGAATTTTAAGTCAGGTGTATCGGAGGCTTAATCATTGGGACGTGGTCAAATTCTGTCAGATTGTGTGAACCAAAATAAATAGAAAATTTCGGGGTTTTTTTTGTTTGTTTGTTTTTGTTTTTGTTTTTTTGTTTTTTAAAATTGTACTTCGAGA
>NC_045030.1:95202938-95204426 GCF_008632895.1 Mastomys coucha
CCCTTTAGAGTCGTGGGAGGGTTCGAGTTCAGCTGTTACCATGGAACTTTCAGAACCTGTTGTAGAAAATGGAGAGGTGGAGATGGCCCTGGAAGAATCGTGGGAGCTTAAAGAAGTAAGTGAAGCAAAGCCTGAGGGTTCTTTGGGAGATGCAGGGCCCCCAGAAGAAAGTGTCAAGGAAGTGATGGAGGAGAAAGAGGAAATAAGGAAATCCAAATCTGTGGTCATACCATCAGGTGCTCCTAAGAAAGAACACGTAAATGTGGTGTTCATTGGGCATGTAGATGCCGGCAAGTCAACCATTGGAGGACAAATAATGTTTTTGACAGGCATGGTTGACAGAAGGACACTTGAGAAATACGAACGAGAGGCTAAGGAGAAGAATAGAGAGACCTGGTACTTGTCCTGGGCCTTAGATACAAACCAGGAAGAACGAGACAAGGGTAAAACAGTGGAAGTGGGCCGTGCATATTTTGAAACAGAAAAGAAGCATTTCACAATCTTAGATGCCCCTGGCCACAAGAGTTTTGTTCCCAATATGATTGGTGGTGCTTCTCAAGCTGATTTAGCTGTGCTGGTGATCTCTGCCAGGAAAGGAGAATTTGAAACTGGATTTGAAAAAGGTGGACAGACAAGAGAGCATGCAATGTTGGCCAAAACAGCAGGGGTGAAATACTTGATAGTGCTTATTAATAAGATGGACGATCCCACAGTAGATTGGAGCAGTGAGCGCTATGAAGAATGTAAAGAAAAACTGATGCCCTTTTTGAAAAAAGTTGGCTTCAGTCCAAAAAAGGACATTCACTTTATGCCCTGCTCAGGACTGACTGGAGCAAATATTAAAGAGCAATCTGATTTCTGTCCATGGTACAACGGATTACCATTTATTCCGTATTTGGATAGTTTGCCAAACTTCAACAGATCAATTGATGGGCCAATTAGGTTGCCAATTGTGGATAAGTACAAGGATATGGGCACTGTGGTCCTAGGAAAGCTGGAATCAGGATCCATTTTTAAAGGCCAGCAGCTTGTGATGATGCCAAACAAGCACAGTGTGGAAGTTCTAGGAATAGTTTCTGATGATGCCGAGACTGATTTTGTAGCTCCAGGTGAAAACCTCAAAATCAGACTGAAAGGAATTGAAGAGGAAGAGATTCTTCCGGGCTTCATACTTTGCGAACCCAGTAATCTTTGCCATTCTGGACGCACATTTGATGTTCAGATAGTGATCATTGAGCACAAGTCTATCATCTGCCCAGGTTATAATGCGGTGCTTCACATTCATACTTGTATAGAGGAGGTTGAGATAACAGCCTTGATCTCCTTGATAGACAAAAAGTCAGGAGAAAAAAGCAAGACACGGCCCCGCTTTGTGAAGCAAGATCAAGTGTGCATTGCCCGGTTAAGGACAGCAGGAACTATCTGCCTGGAGACATTTAAAGATTTTCCTCAGATGGGTCGTTTTACTTTAAGAGATGAGGGTAAGAC
>NC_045030.1:95204945-95211068 GCF_008632895.1 Mastomys coucha
GGGTGGGGTGGGGTGGGATTGGGGTAGGGTGGAACCTATCTTAGTGCCCTTCCCAGGTAACTATGTGTGTGTCTAAGTTCAATTAGTAAAGGAGTTTTTCTACTCACCAAGTTATTACTTGAAAATGATTATTCTATTTGTCTTCTATTAGGTCCCATAACATTGAGCACAGCCAAATCACATATATATTTAAGGTTTCAGACTATATATGTCAAATAGACTCTTATCTGCACTCTCATTTTTAACATGCTTTGCTGTTTTTCACTGAAATTTGGGGAACAAGACACAATGGGTACAATTACTGAAAAGGTAAATTGTTGCACTCTTATGTCATTTACAAAAACGAAGGACTTGACATGAGGAATCTGTTTCTCAGGGTTTAGGGTTCATTACCATCTATTCTCCACAAATTGTTGAGGAAAACACCAGTTGTCGATTCTAAGGTAGTTAGATTTATTGCTGGAAGAATGACTTTATGGCCCTGGAACAATCAACAGCTGGAGAATTTTCTGTCTTGGTAAGTAGGTAGTGATTTAGTGTAAGCGGTTGCCCAGTACTATGCAGAACCAGTTTCTCTTAGGCATAGCTCTGTACTTGGCGTTAGAAATTCTTTCCTAATCACCATGAGGAAGCCAGTAGATGTAGCACTGCCTGCCACATTACCTGGGTCTGTGCTCAGGTAATGGCAGTGCCTTTTCCATGGTTTCTGTGTAAAGGCTGTGTCCCTGTCTCCGTGGTCTTTTCCTTTGTGTGCTCCTGGAATTCGTGACTTCATGTATCAGGTCGTTACCAACAGTATGGCTCTTTTGTGTATCATCCAACATAGGTCATCAGAGCACCCACTTGAGAAAAAGATTTTAGCTGGTCCTGTATCAGCTAACTTAATCCAGAAAGAAGCTCATACTGTGATAGGTGGGTACAGTCATTTAATCCTGAATGTTGATGGCACGAGTTTTGTTTAATCTTTCGTCATAAGTAGTTCCTCCTTTTGGATGTGTGTTAAACTTTGTATAGCAAGCAGGCCAGTCTAGAACTTGATGAAAGTTATACCTTAGCAGTCAGTCGCTTATTGAGTCCCTGTAGCCCATGATAGCTCCACTATGTACCCTAGGTTGGCTTTGAGCTTGTGATTGTCCTGCTTCAGTATCCTGAGAGTTGACATTATAGATGTAAGCCACTACATTGAGCTCTTGGCAGTCATTAAATTTTTTTTTTTGTTTGTTTTTCGAGACAGGGTTTCTCTGTATAGCCCTGGCTGTCCTGGAACCCACTCTGTAGACCAGGCTGGCCTTGAACTCAGAAATGTGCCTGCTTCTGTCTCCCAAGTGCTGGGATGAAAGGCATGTGCCACCACTGCCTGGCAAAAAATTTTTTAAATGCTACATTAATGTCATAATAATGTTAGCAATTTACCAATAGTTATATATGTGTGTATTATGTACATGTATTATACATACAACACACACATACACACACCTATCAGTTGACTAAAAGAAAAGCCAGGACAGAACTGTTTCCATTTAATCTGGGTGATTTTCTTTTCTTTTCTTTTTCTTTTTTTTAAAGGAAAGAATCCACTCTCTTTTTTTTTTCAGATTTATTTATTTATTATATGTAAGTACACTGTAGCTGTCTTCAGACACTCCAGAAGAGGGTGTCACATCTTGTTAGGGTTGGCTGTGAGCCACCATGTGGTTTCTGGATTTGAACTCAGGACCTTCAGAAGAGCAGTCAGTGTTCTTAACCACTGAGCCATCTCTCCAGCCCTTGGGTAATTTTCAAAAACTGGTTTCTAAATATTTGTGTGTGAGAGACACATACATTTCAGAGAAAATGTCATAATCTTCAGAAGTTATTTTAGAAATTAGTTCTTTGGCATTCAGTGAGAAATCATACCATGCAGGGAAGTTAAGGTAGTAGATATGGGCCTGGCATTGTGACACACTGGCTTGCAATCTAAGTAAGTATTTGGAAAGCTGAGTCAAGAAGATAATGTATTCAGGGCTACCCTTGGCTACACCATGAGTTTGAGAACAGCCTTAGCTGCATAGTGACAGCCTGCCACAGAGAGCCACCAGTAGATCTAAACATACAGTAACATTTCTGTATAACTTCTAGGTACTTTCCTTATAATTATTAGCATTTAATATTTTTCAGTATTTCAAATTAGGATCATTTACCACTACAGCACTAGTTTGCCTGGTATGGTAAACTATTTATAAAGCCATAACCAGGGGAGTGCCCTTAGACAGAGTTTCTGTTGTCTCCAATTCATGTCAAATTAACTTTCAACTCTCTGATGGTTTAAATAACAAAATCCCTCATAGACTCATATATTTGAACACTTGGTTCGTAGTTGGTGGTGTGGTTTGGGGGAGGTTTAGGAGGTGTGGCCTAGGTGGGGGTAGTATGCCACTGGGGTGGGGAGGGTTGGGTGGTTTGAGTGTTTATAGTCTCACCCCACCTCCAGGTGCTCTGTCTGCTTCCTGCTTCCAGTTGAGGATGTGTGCTCTCAGCTTCCTGCTCCAGTTGCCATGCCTGCTGTTTGCTGCCATGCTTCCCTGCCAGGATGATCGGTTATCTCTCTGGAACTGTGAGCCTAAATAAACCCTTCATTCTGTAAGTTGCTTCTGGTCATGGTGTTTTATCACAGCAACAGAAAAGTAACTGATGGTTGGAAACCAGAGAGTAGGCTGTTGCTGTGTAGACTACGGCCATATTTTTTTTTTTTTTTTTTTAGAGGAATACGGAAGACTGAAACTTTGCATTAGAAAAGTGGTTGGATGCTTTAAGCAGACATTGGTGGGAGCATGGAAGACGAGTGGAGAGTAATACAGAATGCAGTTTTCTGGCTCACAAGGTTTCAGAAGGGAACAATATTAGCAGTTGGACTAGAGCCCATTTCTGTGGTGTTTTGGCAAAGAGACTGGGTGTCTTCTGCCCTTTTCCTAAGAACTCACATAAGGCTAAAATTGAAAAAGTAGAGCAGGAGTCCTCTCCAGGAAACTGTTGCATGTGTCTAGACATTGACCCCCCTTCTGACATGTTTTCCTTGAGCAGTTTCAGATCTCCCATTAAGGCACTGGATCCATTTGTGTTGATTCTGCTTCAGAGAGAAGGATTCGTGTTTCATTCTACATCATGTGAGTTGATACCGTGGGGTTTTTTTTGCCATCTTTTTAAGAGTCAGTTGGTTATAAATGCATAGTTATTTCTCCATTACACTGTTTTGTGTTTTTATATGCCAATACAATGCTTTATAGTTACTTCCATTTTGAATATGCAATAGCTGATACTTCCAAACTTTGTTCTTTTTTTTTCCCTCAAGATTACTTGGCTATTCTGGGACATTTGTACTAACATATAAATTTTAGGATTATCTTTCTAGTCCTGTGGACAATGCCAAGTATTTTGACAGGAATTGCCTTGAATCTATAAATTATTTTGTATAATGTGGGTATTTCAACAATAATTTTTCTAGTTCATGAGAACTGCGGAGTAATTTCTTTGGCAGAGGAAATTACAGTGCTGCATAATGCTGTGTTGCATGATTATTAATAATGCTTTTGCAGATCTATGATAAAGAAAATGGGAAAAGAGAAATGCAAAGTGTACAGTTTGGAGAGATAGATTGGCTAGAAGAGGGACTGTAATTGTTAAGGAGTTAACACCATTAAAGAGCGGCCTGTTCTGCACTTGAATAAAATGGAGGAGTCCCTTCAGGACAAGACTCCACCCAGCTAAGCTTATGACTTGGGAAAGAGAGTCTCAAATGGTTTCTGTTCCCAGAACGTAAGAGTAAACATAAGCTCCTGCTAATGGGGATTAGGGGAGTGTGAATCCATCCCAAGTTTGCAGCCTAATTTGGCAGCGTCATTCATGTGGTGGTGGCTTCAGAGATATGAAAGATGAAAGAATGGAGGGGTTGTAGATTCTTCTCTGTTTACAGAGAGCCAGTGAGGCTAAGCAGTGTGGGTTCCTGCATGAAGGCCCCTGAGAGGACATTGCATCAAATTGTGAAAATGAAGCCTGACCCCCAAGTTAGTTATTAGTGATGTTAGAGCTGTTAGATATCTGCCTATGAGAGCTGCATAAATGAAGTGAATCCAGTCTAATTAAATTTATGTTTCAGGTAGCAAAACTGAAAGGACAGAGCCATCTAAGTCCTTTGACATGGGACATAGAGCTACAGGATTTAGTGTTTGCCATTCTGGGTTGTCTTCCTTTGGCCCATTTTTCCTTTCTATGTTCCATTTCCTCCATTTTGGAATTTTATTCTTTGCCATAGTATGTTGGAAATGTGTAATTTGCTTTTTTTTTTTTTTAATTTACAGGGAGCTACAATTAAGAGATTGCCTTGGGTTTCATAAGAGACTTTGGATGTTGGACTTTTAAGCAGTGTTGGGGCCATTAAAGACTGGGAACGTTTTTAAGCTTGATTGCATGCAGTTTGAATTATGATATGACCATGAGCCTGTGGAGGCCATGGAATGGAATGTGATGGCTTGAATGAAAAATTTCTTCTATAGGCTCATGTATTTGAACACTTGGTCCTCAGGTGGTGATGCTGCTTAGGGATGATTAGGAGGCGTGGCCTTCTTGGAGGAAGTACGCCACTGGGAGCTGGTTTTGAGTGTTTATACTATCACCTTATGTCCAGTTTGCTCTCTCTGCTTCATACTTGTAGTAGAGGATGTGAGCTCTCAGCTTCTGGACCCAGTTGCCCTGCTTGCCTCTTGCTGCTGTGTTTCCCTATCATGATTCACGATGAACTTTTACCCCTCTGGAACCATTAGCCAAAATAAACTCATTTTTTTTTTGTATGTTATATTGGTCATAATTTTTATCACCATACCATCTAAGTAACTGATGTATTCTTTAAGAGATTTATCTCAATATTCTATCAATTAATGTTATGTATAATTTTCCCATTCATTTATTGCATGCTAAATACACAACACACTCTGCACTTCAGGATTTGTTAGTAACTAACTACCCATTGGCTTTTAGCAATTTTAAAAAATATTTTTATTTATTCTCTGAAAGTTTCATAAGTATGTAGAATATATTTTGATATTGATCCAATACTACCTCCCTCCAAATCCCCTAATGCCCTCTTCTCCTTCGCCCTCCCAAATTCTTCTAGCAACTTTTAACCTAAGATTCCTCCACTGCTTCTCTGGATTTTATGGGACAGCTCTGAAGAAATGTTAAGAAATGGGCAAACCCACATTCTACTGCACCAAAGACCCAGGAAGGAAAGCAGAGAAAACCTTTAGTTGGGGATCAGCACACTGCATTTCTCACAGAAGCATTTTTCTTTGATACCCAGGAACAGTTTTCCCAGTGCTTTTCTTAACTTTGAGTTCCTGTCCTCAAAACATACATCTCTCAAAGTAAACCCTCTTTTCAAAGTATCCTGATTATGCTTCACTACAGTGTAATACTGTATAGTGAGAATCCTGGAATTTTGGTATCTTTAAAAGACATAGAAATATTATAAGAATATGTTTTTTGTCTTAATCCCAGGTGTAAAATATGGGGCTGCTTCAGATTGTCCACAGCAGATAACTATGATTTGCCTTGTGCTCTGGCAGGGGCGTGATTTTCCCAGCTGCATAGTTTCTGTGCAGTCTCAACTAACCTGGACTCCAGGTTAGCTCCCAGAGACTAAGCCACCAACCAGGAGGATACGCGGGCTAGTCCAGGGACCATGGCACAAATATAGCAGAGGACTGCCTGGTCTGGCCTCAGTGAGAGATCAGCCTAATCCTTGAGAGATGTGAGGCCCCAGGGAGTGAGGAGGCCTGGCAGGGTGAGGGAGAGTGCCCTCTTGGAGGCAAGGGGGAGGAAGAATGGGATGAGGAACTGTGGGAGGAGAGACTGAGGTAGGGGCAATGACTGGAATGTAAATAAAATAGTTTAAATTTTAAAAGGGCTTTAACAAACAAAAAATATGATTAAAATGTTGGGTTTCACTATGCCAGGAAGAAGAGAAGCTCCCAGGACCCAATGGGGATCATTAGCAAAATACCTAACACCAGGGAGATAGAATCTGAAGAGACCACCTCCAGTAGATAGACATGGCCCCCAGTGGAGGGATAGGGCCACCCACCTATCTCA
>NC_045030.1:95211419-95212010 GCF_008632895.1 Mastomys coucha
CAGAAATCTGCCTGCCTCTGCCTCCCAAGTGCTGGGATTAAAGGCGTGTGCCACCACTGCCCAGCCCATCTCAAAATCTCTAACCCAGAATTGTTTCTGTCTAAAGGAAACACAGGGACAAAAAGGGAACAGAGATGGAAGGATGGGCCATTCAGAGACTGCCCCGTCTTGTGATCCATTCCATCCTCAAACACCAACCTCCAACACTATTGCTGATGCCAAGAAGTGCTTGTAGACAGGAGCCTGGCACAGCTGTCATCTGACAGGTTCTGCCAGCATGTGACAAAGACAGATGCAGGTACTCACAGCCAACCATTGGACTGAGCCTGGGGACCCCAATAGAGGAGTTAGGGGAAGGACTAAAGGGGTTGAAGTGGTTTGCAACCCCATAGGAAGAACAACAATATCAACTAACCAGACCCCTCAGAGCTCCCAGGGACTAAACCACCAACCAAAGAGTACACATGGAAGGACTCATGGCTCCAGCTGCATATGTAGCAGAGGATGGCCTTGTCAGACATCAATAGGAGCAGAGGCCCTTGGTCCTGTGAAGGCTCCATGCTCCAGCGTAGGGGAATGCCAGGGCAGGGA
>NC_045030.1:95212784-95220608 GCF_008632895.1 Mastomys coucha
CTGGTGTGTCTGAGGACAACTACATTGTGCTTACATATAACAATAAATAAATCTTTAAAAAAAAAAAAGAAATCTGTCTTAACTTCTAAAGAGAGGTTTCTTTTCTCACGCTTACCTTTAAACTCATATGATTTATTTTTAGAGTCAATGTTTATATAAAGTTCATATGCTAAATTAGGTTTCAGCAAAGTCCTTTTATTCTCAAATTAATATTAAGTAGAATTTGCAAATGCATGTCACATCACATATACCTCTTCTTGCATGTATATATGTGCATATATGCAGGTATAATATATATGGAGTGTGCAATGTATGAGGGGTGTGTTTAAATGCATGTGTATGGGAAAGGCCCAAAACTGCTACAGAACATTGCAAAGTTGCTCTTTAATAAGGCATTGTCTCACTGAACACAGAGCTTACTGATTCTGGCTACCAGCTTGGCCCAGGAATCCCCTCCCTGCCTCTCAAGTTCTAAGGTTATAGGCAACCAAAATGACTGTCCAGGTTTTACCTAGGTTGTGGGAATCCCAAGTCTGGTCTAAATGCTTGCTTAGCAAATACCTCATCCACTAAGCTACTACCTCAATCCTAATTTTACATGTATTTCTCAGTCACCAATAAGGATACTTTTTTTTCCCTCTATGCTGAACATCTTCAAAAGTTTAGGCAGTCAGTATTGAAATCTTGCTCCAGTTTTTGTATGAGGAGATTAAAATAAATAAATAAAAGGTTGTTTACAGTCAGACTGTTCTGTCCAGTCATGGTACCGCGTTTCTCACTTGATATATACAATGCATGCCCAGTTACAGAGATTCTTTCTCTCTTGTCACTGAGTCAAAAGCTCACTCTGTTCTCTAGTGGAGGCTTAGACTATTTTTACTTCTTGTGCTGTAGTCTAACTGAACTTTTTCCACATCAATAAATTTACATGGTAAGTGACCAATAATTACCCCCAAAAGCTTTTGCCAACTTGATTATCAATTCCCGAATTAAATTTTAATGTTTGAATTCCATTCTTACATTTATTTTTGCACCTTCCCTAACTGATGGGCTTATGACATACTAGTTTTCTAAACTGCTTTTTGAATGTTTTTTAAAAGTAGTATAGGCTGGGTGGTGGTGGCAGATGCCTTTAATCCCAGCACTTGGGAGTCAGAGGCAGGCAGATTTCTGAGTTCAAGGCCAACCTGGTCTACAGAGTGAGTTCCAGGACAGCCAGGGCTGCACAGAGAAACCCTGTCTCGAAAACAAAACAAAACAAAAAAACCAAAAAACAAAAAAAGTAGTATATTAGGGAGTTGGTGAAATGTGTTGTATTTTTTAAATTTCCAAGTACTTATATCCTGAGTAGTGCTAAAGAACAAATGTTTCAACCTTATCCCTAGTGTTCAAGGCATGCTAACAAGCAAACAAGCAAACAAGCAAACAACCCCTGTTTAAAAGGGCAGATGAATTGCAAACATATATTTCTTTTTCAAAGTTATGTATTTATTGTGTGTGTGTCCATATGTGTGCATATGTAGAAAGGAAGAGAGCAGCTTTTGGGAATCCATTTTCACATTCAACATTGTTAGAACAGAGTTTCTTTTGTTTCTGCTGTGCAGCATACTCCAGGATAGGTGGCCTGGGAATTCTACATTCTCAGGTCTCTGAATCCCATATTGCCATACAAGTGTTAGGATTACAGATGCATGTTACCACATCTGACATTTTACATGTGTTCTATGAATCAAATTCAGGTTGTTGGTTTGCACTACAAGCTCTTTTAACAGTTGAGCCATCTCCCTAGCCTGAAAACTTAAAAATCACACATTCAAGAAGAAAATACAGCAAGAAGTATATTAAAGAGTCCCTGTAGCACAGCGATTGAATGTAGGTAAGACGTGGCTTCATAAGGTAGTGAGTAAAATAATGTAATGATCAATGGTTAACAGTCATTAATTCAATAATCCTTTGAAATTAAATCTAGTGTTTATAAGTGTTCCCTGAAGGGAAGTGTTCACTCTAGAGACTTATTGGAAAAACCCAGGAGGGTGGCTGCCTCTGCTTGAGCAAGAAGCAGCAGAGAACTGAGCAGGACACAAGGTTTATATAGCATTTCTTGGTGGGGATGGGGATGTGGTAGGGATGGGGTAGTTTTCTTGGCTTTCCAGGGTGGTCTGAGATTGGAGGGATTATGTGGCCTGATATTTGGGGCAAGTTCAGAGATTGGTGGGATATTTTTTTCTTGTAGGGTGGTTACCTGGCCACTCTTCTGTCATAGGTCTGGGAACAGCCATTACAGCTGTTAGAAAATGACTTTAGGGAAGTCTAGGATGTAGGGTCTGGTCACTTTCCCACTTTGAGGGGCAAGAATGGCAGCTACAGTTGTTTTAGCCTTTAGGGCCTTTAGGGCCTTTAGCCTTCTGGGCCTGGCAGCTGGAGCCCCTCAAGAGGGTACCTGGCCACTGAGTGGCTTAAGGGTTTAGCAAGGCTGTCCTCTGAGAGGCTCTACCCATCAGCTGACAGAGACAGATGCAGGTACTTAAAGCCAACCAGGAGACCCATATGGAAGAGTTGGAGAAGGATCAAAGGAGCTGAAGGGGATTGTAACTCCATAGGGAGACCAACAGTGTCAACTAACTTGGACCCCTGGGAGCTTGCAGAGACTAAGTCACCAACCAAAGAGCATACCTGGGCTGGATCATGGCTCCCAGCACATATGTAACAGAGGACTGCTTTGTTTGGTCTCGGTGGGAGAGGAAATGCTTACTCCCATAGAGACTTGATGCCCCAGGGAAGGGGGATGTAGGGGTGTGTGGATGGGTGGGTGAGGGAGTGGGCGGAGCACCCTCTCAGAGGCAAAGGGGATGGGAATGGGATGAGGAAGTCTTGGAGGGGGGTGCTGAGAAGTGGGGCAACACATTTGGAATGTAAATAAATAAAACAATGGGTTTTTTGTTTTCTTTTTGTTGTTGTTGTTTTGTTTTTTAAAAAAAAGGGTTTACAAAGTTTATGAAGTTTACAAAGGGAGTCCACAACAGGGAAAGCCTTCCTGCTACTTGAGTTGGTATGACTAGCCAACATTGTTGGCTTTCCCTTTTAAGCACAGAGATTCTCCTTGTACACCCTTCCCTACCCCTGGAGATCTCTAGCTGCCAGGTGCCACCACCAGACTATTCTGGTAGCCAGGCTTGACCCCTTGAGGTGCCCCGTGGCCAGCCCATCAACTTGAGCAGCTCCAGTGGCTAGGCCCTGCCTCCAAGTGGTTCCAACAGCCAGGTCCCACCCCTGGACTACTCTAACTGCCATTTCCAGGGCCCACCGTAAGGCAGGAGAGTGGCCAGGCTCCACCCTACAGAAAAAATAAGACCCACCAATCCCTGATCTTGCCCCTAAATCAGGCTACCCTGTAAAGCTCTGTACACCGCCCCTGCCACCTCCAAGAAACCCTATAAAATTCTTACTTTCTCAAGCTCAGTTCTCTGCTGCTTCTTGTCTGAGCAGAGGCAACCACCCTCCTAGGTTTTTGCTTCCCAATAAATCTCTTGTGTGAAGTTTGTTGTGCAGTGTGACTCTGTGGTGTTTCTTGGCTTGAACTGCCAGGATACCTTTCCCATCTGAGTGGTAACACTCCAAGAGTGAAATTGAAGTTCAGAACAAAAATATAATAGGAGTTTCCCTGCAGAATATGAGCTATGCTCCAAGGTGGACAGAGATGAATGCACATCGGAACTATTTTTATAAGTCAGAAGAGAAAGCTGTGGTGATCACAGACAACATTAAGGTAACTATGAGAACAGTGAGATTTGCAAGCCTCCCAAATTCTAAAGGATAAAAGTGAAATCCCACACTATCTATGATATTTGACTTAGTGGACCACAAGATACTATGTATAACTAGAGTCTGCAGGCTTGTAATCATTACTATGAAAGACAAGTTCACTGCACTAGCCCAAGGCCAGCAGCTTCTATCAGAAATGTGGCTAGAGTTAACATGTGCTCTCTTCATGACATGACATACTTGTTCCATATAGAGTAAGCAATGACTTCTTTCTCTTTCTTTGCTGATGTTTCCCGTGGTGACCATGGCACAGGGGAAAAGTAAGGCCTTAGGGGACTGCTTATCAAAACCTTGAATAAAGTACCTACTTTGTGAACTTGTTCCTCATTTATAACATGGAGATAATGTCAGTCATTTGTTTTGTAGGACTCTTCTTAGGACTGAATAAGACTCAGTCACAAAGAGTTCTTTGTTATAGGTTATTGGGGGTGGACTTGTTGCAAGTTATGCCTTATTACCATGCACGAGTAATATGTTGGAGGTTGTATAAAAGAGGCAATTTCTTTAAAAAACACATATCAGGGAAAAGGATAGTGGATTATAGTAGAAGACCAAAGTTGTTGCAGCAATGCAGAGGTAAGTATGAGGTTATAAAGTAAATTTATTTAAAAAAATGGTTTGGTAGCCTGCTGCAGCCAAGGCTATGCTGCCATCTATGGCCCAAGCTTCAGCAGAGGGCTGTGTTGATGTCTGTGGTCTGTACTGCCACCACTTTTGCAGTGGTATTGGTGACTGCAGATTCACACTTGAGAAAAAGGGACATAGAAGGCTTCTGTGACAACCCCTATCCCACCTCCAGAAGTAACAGCCTAGACAGGAAACTATCAAAGAGAACTCTACCCCAGCCTCCCATATCTAATAGCTACCATCTACGTGGGAGGGTGGGGTAGAAAAATTGTAGTAAAGATGCTGGAGTGTGAGTGTAGCTCTCCACAATTGATGGCTTCTGGTGGGGGTAGAGGTGGGAGTTTGACCATGCTCCGGTGAGTATATGGGCAATACAAATTGGACTTGTTTTTTTCTTTTTTTTCATCTTCTTTTTTGGGTGCCAGGGACGGGGAGGCCACAAGGGTAGGAGAGCAGATATAGGAGGACTGGGAAGTGATTGTGATTGGGGTGCATGATGTGAAATTCCCCCAAAGTCAATAAAATATGTTGAAAAATGGTCTGGCAGGAATATAGTATCTTGAGATACCTTTGAACAGGTGCATCAATGCAAATATACATCCCGATTTCTTATCTGAGAGGGAGAAAAAAGCCCTCAATATTCTGTTTGTTTGTTTATTGGCTCTAAATATTTGCTATATAGTCAACTCATTTATTTGAAGGTAACCTTGAAAATGCTACCGTGACCAAGCCTAATAGCTCAGCACTGTATCCCATCTACATTTGAGGATAGTGTAGAAAAAACACAAGTTCAAGGCCTCCTGGACTACAGAGTGAGTTCAAAGCCAACCTAGGTAACTAAGACCCCTGTTTGAAAATAAGTAAAAAGAAGGCTGTGGTTTAACTCAGTGTACACTGCTTGCCTAGCATGTGCAAGACCTAGGTTTAATTCCGCGATCAGAATCAATCAATCAGCCAATCAATCAAACAGTAAAATAAGGTAGTAAAGCTAAATCACGAAATTCTGTCTTCATAAGTGTGTATTGTGACTTTGGAGAAATTGAAGAAAAAACTAATTGTAGGTACTGCAAAATGATATGGTAAGATAGAATGTTATAAAGGCAACATTCAATTTCATATAGCTTTACCAACTTATTAAATTAATAAAACTGACTGCTTCTGCTTTTCCAACACTCACATTTGCCCAAAAATTATTTTGCAAATAATTCTAAACACTAAATGGAAAACTATTTTATTATATATCTGTAAAATGTGTGGATACTTAAAAAATAAATATAACATTATGAAAGGCAAAAAATATTAAATTGTAAATATAAGCTGTAGGTTGTGTGCTCAATATTATAAGTTTAAAAATTGTCCCATCTTAGGCTTTGCTTTATGTATTTTCTAAAATAAATTACTGCATCATATAAATCATGTAGGCTTTTAATGTAAAATGCTTCTTAGTAAAATCATAGTGCTTGGCTGCATACTACTTGGATGCATCATATTTTCTGATGCTTGATAGAAGACAAAGCTAATAAATATCTTTAAAGAATGCATCATGATTTCATACTGATGATTTCTATTCAAATTCAGGACTCTAAGAAACATACTTTAGGCCATTGAATGTAACTTCAATATGATCCTTTTCTTAATCTTCAAGTCCTTATTCTTTTTTTTTGGTTTTTTGAGACAGGGTTTCTCTGTATAGCTCTGGCTGTCCTGGAACTCACTCTGTAGGCCAGGCTGGCCTCGAACTCAGAAATCCACCTGCCTCTGCCTCCCAAGTGCTGGGATTAAAGGCACATGCCACCAGTGCCCAGCTTAAATGTCAATTTTTAAATAGTTTAGACTCTTGCATCTTGCATGGTTCTTTTGATACTCAAGTTGTATCCCACTAGGAAAATATAGAAGAAATTATTTTTAAATAATCTGAGATAGTTTCTCTTTGATAATGTCACTAGTCAAATGCACAATGAAATATGGTAAAATTAATTTTGATATTCATCCATAGGCATTATTTTTTACCCTTTATAAAAACAAATGCATAGAATATTTATATTTGTTTCTTCTTCTCTCCCATAGGTTTGTTTCTTTGTTTCTTTCCTTTACTAGTTTGCTATGATTTGATTCCTTCTGTATATGTATTATATAATTTTCCCCAATTTGATTTTTTTCATTTATCAACACAGTATTCCCAATAAATACATAGAAATAGTTTTTATTTTTCAAAATGGTGTACAATTAAATTACTTTATTTTGTAAGCCTTCTATCCATAGATATTTAATCATTCTAATTTTTGCCTTGTTATATGTTGCTGAAATAAACATCATATTCACATTTTGCTGTTGTGGATAGCCCTAGGGTTGCTTGTATTTCGATGCTAATTCTGCTCTCTTGGGAGTGGCTGCGAAGGAGGAATGAGTTACATACTCAGGTGACTTCTTGTGAACCATCCCCTAAAGAATGAAGGAGCCAATCACTGGGTGAGTAGGCATGACTTCCCAGTTGGATAGGGGAAGAGAGGAAGCAGGAGGGAGAAAAGGTCCTTTGTCTCCCAGTTTCAATGGCAGATCTGTCAGGATTCACCACCACAGGATTTAGATTTAATAAGGCTTATAAGATTAGAATTTTAGTTGCTGCGCCCAGCGATTGAGTTATCGTAATTTCTGAACTAAGTTTGTGTTGTGTTTTCCTTCATGTGGTGGTGGCTCTTCTGGGTTCAAGAGAGAAAGGTTCAGTGGCAAAGCATGAGTTTGCCTGATGTGCACCACAAAGGTTGTGGGGGATTTGAAGCTCGGGGCTGGCGTGGTAGAGACCCACCAGTGGTGAGCTGGGTGAAGATGTTTTGGGAGCTCCAGGCCAGAGAGTCTCTATGAGATAAGAATTGGTCGGTGAGACCACTGGGGCAGAGTAGCAGGGTGAAGCTCAGAAAATTGGTGCCTTCTTTTTAAATATTTTTCCATCATTTCCTATGCTCTGAGGCTTGAGTGTCATGGACTAATACACCTTTATAAAAGTTTACCATTTTGTAAATAGTGACTATTTTTTTTAAACTTCCCAAATAATTCTGTGGATTTGTTTTCTTATAAAATATATTATGGCAATTACCCTTAAGTCTGACATTACATTCTCTGAAATGTGCTACAGTCATACATTGATAGCGCAGACACGTAAGGTATAGTACTTATTTAACGTACCAGGTGATGCCAGTGTTTTAGATGCTATAGATAAAATAGAAAAAACAAAATGGCAAAAACCAAACAAACAAAAAAACAAAACAAAACAAAAAAACCTGTGTCTCTGTGGAGTTTATATCTTAGTGGAAAGAAAAATAAAATTACACTTGAAGTTCCCTCTTCCCAAGTGATCCAAGCTTATGTCAAGTTGAC
>NC_045030.1:95221904-95223489 GCF_008632895.1 Mastomys coucha
CAAACACTTCACTATCAGACTCAAAATCTTTCCTTTTTCTTCCTTGTTTATCCCCAAAATCTCATGCTAATGTCACAATGTAAAACACAGTATAACTTTAAAAGATCCACGGTCCTTAAGAAAACCCTAGCACTTTGCTCCTGGAGCTGTCAATATCACATTTAGTTTTCCTAGATATGAAGTCATACCATAATTAGAAATACCACCTTAGTATTTTACCTGGAGAAGTTGAAGAATAATTTTGAAGTTATATACAGCATTTTGACATATTTGTGCTATTAGGATACCCCTCATATTTTCTTTTATAAACTAAATATTTTATTATAAGTAATTGCAGTAGGAAGTTGAAGGCACTCATAGGAGTCAGGATTTCTTTTGGTGCAATTAAAGTTTTATTTTTAAGTTTAGAAACATGATTTGAAAAGCAATATACTAATTTACTAAAGTTAGAAGAACATTATTTTTTTGAGGGCAGTGTTTTTCAGGTTTTTACAATATTTATCTTAAAAAGAAGAATTCTAATTTTGGTTTTAAGGCTTTTCTCCCTTTAAAACATGATATTTTCTTTAAGCTTTGAAGATATAGGGAATATATATTAAAACTGTCTTAGGGACTAGAGAGATGGCTCAGTAGCTAAGGAAACTCTTCCAAAGGATCTAGGTTCACGTCCCAGCACCCACATGGCTACTCACAACCATCTGTAACTCTAGTCCTAGGAGATTCGGTGTCCTGTTCTGGTCTCTACAGGTACTGTATGCACACAGTGCACAGACACATGCAGACCATACATATAAAATAAAAAGAACCAAAAGTATTAAAAACTGAAAAAAATTTCAACAGTTTAAAATTTGAAGTTTTCTTTTAAAAATCCAATGTATCTTTATAAGTCCAAAGTGTCTCAGCTGTGGGCATCTGGGAAAAGAAAGTTAAATTCTTTCTTGACGTGGGAAGAAACAGTCCATAGTCACAATCAAATAAATACCAAATCTTCTAAATGACTCAGTGTGCGGTGTCTGGGATTCTTCACGATCTTCTGAGTCCAAAGGGCTTATGCAGCTCCACTTCCCTGGCTCTGCCACCTTTAGCACATAGAGCTTGTCTCACAGACTCAGGGGAGCTCCACTTCATAGCTGCTGCTGTCTTTGATGATAATCCTACAGTTCTGGCATCTTCAACATGCTGGGTTCTATACTGCGAATAAGGCTGCACCTTCACCAATAGCCTCTCCTAGGTTCTCTTTGGGGACTCCCACCTTGTCACATGGTGCCAAGCCATAGCCTCTTTCCACGACCTATTCTGTCCTAGGTTCTCCACTGCAACTGAGACTGCATCTTTAGTAGTGGTCTCTCATGGTGCCAAACCTTAGCTACTGCCTATGGCTCCTTCATATTTTCCAAACCAGTACCATGTAGGAGATTCTTATGCATTACCAAATTTGGCTGTTAGCATGATCTATATAGCCCTAGCCGCTCTGGACCACACAGTTCATGTGCTGACTCTGAGGAAACACTTCCCAGAAGATTTCATCTCAGTGATGTTTCTCTCTCTCCCTCCCTCTCCCTCTCCCTCTTCCCCCTCTCCCTCT
>NC_045030.1:95224479-95226024 GCF_008632895.1 Mastomys coucha
TGGGTGGGTTGGTATCCTTGTCCCTGCACTGGGGGTCCTGGAGGTGGCTTCTTCAGGTTCCATGTGCCCACTGTTAGGCATCTCCTCTAAGATCACCTGCACTGACTCTTGGGAGCCCCTCCCATCATCAAGTCTCTGGCACTTCCTAAAGATTCTTTCTAACTGCCCCTCCCCCCAGCCCCGGTAGCTGCAGATTTCCATTCATTCTCCTGGCCTTCTGGGTCTTTCTTCTGTCTCCCTAAACATCTGATCTTGCCCCCTCATTCCTGTCCCCTTCACTCTCCCACCTACTTTGTCTCTTAATAACTGCAATTCCTCACCCCAGCTAACCAACGTCGATTGTTCCAGCAAAGCTAAAGTTCCACTTCAGTGGTTCTGGTCTCTTAATGACAACTGAAACAGAAACACTCCCATGTTTTTGACATAAAACTAGCCAGCATGGAAACTAAGTGTTAGGTTTAAAGTGCCCACCCCCCAAATGACAATGCTACTGACAGTATTCTAATTGATAGTCTTGGCCCAGCTCAGGCTGGGCTCTGCTGCAAAACAGAAGGATTGCTACCCAAACTCAGAGTTTCTCAGAAATCATGTAAAGCAGGTTTCTGTTGTCAGGAAAAGCCATTACTTCCCTTCTGTGTTCCCCATATCCGACAACTTTCGGCAAGGTCATCTAGTTCCTGATGAACACAAACAAGCCTGGAATACATCCAAGTAACCATGCTAGTTTCTAGGCTGTTCTGGCTCACATGCCCCTGCCACAACCTTAAAACAGGCAAGGGTTTTCCTGCCTCGAATTGTTCTCCCTGTCTCCTGAGGGACAGTCCCAGCAGTTTGAATTCCCTAATAAACCTTTTTTTTTTTATGGCTCTGAGTGATGTAGTAAAGCTGTTCCATTGTACCTTCACTTCTCTTCACTAACTCCTTGGCAACACTTAAACTTGGTCACTTAAACTCTTCAACATGGGATTGAATCAGACTGCCAAGACCAAATCTGATCTGGCTACTACAGACAGTGGAGAGCAAACCACCAAACCACTAATATTGACATCTTCAAAGCTGTTGTCTGGAGAGAACAGGGTAAGTGGTCAGAATTGAAATGAAGTCACGCTGAATATGATATTACTTGCCTATAATCCTTACACTTGGGAAACCGAAGCGGGAGTATCATAAATCTGAGATTATTCTAAGTATCATAGACAAACTCTGTTTCGAACAAACAAGATAGAGTTCCTTGTGGAGCACTTCCACAAATAACTGAAAGCCAACAGGTTGCATTGTTGCATATCAACAATTGCAACTCCCCAATAAAAAGCACACACTGAAATGGTTCTTATGCATGGTAGCCAGGCACTTTTTAGAAGTAGGAAGCTTGGTTCTACTTGTATTCTGCTTATGTACATGTTTCAAACACAGGAATATTTGTTTCACCTCAAAATAGAGGTGATAAAACAGAGTAGAGTAATATATCCAGACTGCCTAGGAGGAATATTCTAAAAAGGCATTTGTGCTCCCTTAGTTGGCTATCAGACTACTGAAAGACTGGAG
>NC_045030.1:95226133-95227193 GCF_008632895.1 Mastomys coucha
GCAGCAGACTTACTTTGCAAGAGAGACTTGAAGTGGTGGGCAGGGGAATCTCAGCATGTCCGACTGCTTAGTCATGCACATATTTTGCTTTTGAAATTAATTCTACCGTCTTGTCTCGGTCTGAGAAGAGAAGACCTATTTGTGAGAATCACTGCATTTCTTTGTCCCTATTCACAAGTTTGCCACACCTGAATGTTTTTCTGCTTCTCATTACTTTTTTTTCTTTTTAATGGAAAGGGTATTGAAAGCTGGGGGAGAAAAGATCCAAGAGCAGACCCACTAGAATTTCCCCATGGAAACTTTAAAAGATAGAAACACTTGGAGCAATGTACTTCAGGTCCTAGAAGACCACAGATGCCTATACCAACTAAACTACCTACCCTAATGAAAGCAGAAAGAAAAGTTTTCCATGACAAGATCATTCTAAAGTACTGTCAGCTCCATAAAGGATACTGGGAGAAATATTTCAAACAGAAGAGAATTAAAAAAAAAATCAATGAAACTACAGAAAATAAAAAAAGATGCTAATGCATTAGTAAGCAAATGATAACTAAGACAACATCAAACAGTACACAAGCAACAAAATGACAGGAATGACAGGAATTAACACATGTTTTCCGTAACTCTGCATATCAACAATTGCAACTCCCCAATAAAAAGCACATAGTAAAAGATCCAATCAGAAAACAGGAGCCTTCCTTTTGCTGCCTCTAAGAAACACTAAAGATAGACAGCACTTTAGGATGAAACCATGGCTAAAGGTACTATAATAAAAAAGAACTAAGGTGCAAGCAAAAACCACTATCAAAACATGGGATGAAAAAGACTTCAAGCCAACACAAGTTAGAAAAGATAAAGAAGGTAACTTATTAAGACTGCATTACAATTAGATATACACACTGAATATAGCAGTTGAAAGACCCCATAGGGAGTTCCCGCTCAAGTCCTGTGAGACATGTACCCGAAGAACACAACAGGCCATCTTGATGAAGAAAAACATGAGGCATTTTTATTTCAGAGCTCTGGTTCAACCCCCAATCTCACACAGGAGACCAGGAAT
>NC_045030.1:95228344-95229760 GCF_008632895.1 Mastomys coucha
AAAAAAAACAAAAAACAAAAAAACAAAAAACAGTGGAGCTAAATGACAGCGAAGATCAAATGGACTTAACATATCTTCAGAACTCTGTTTAAAAGTCCAAAGTTTCTTCTGAGACTCTAGGAAATCTCTTCATTATAACTCCTTGTAAAATAAAAAAGCAAATTAAATACTTCAGTCCAAAATTAGTCATGCTAACTTTATTGCACACACGAAATGGGGAATGGTTGCCAAGGGCCTCATCTGAGGGAAAAAATGCATTCCATGTCTAAGGGCACTCTGAACCTTGGCACATGGAGGACAAAGGAAATAGTCCATACAGCAAATTTTCCAGCTCAAGGTAGCTGGGATGTGCTCATTCTTTACTTTTTAAATTCACTTTACCTCCTGATCACAGCCCCTTCCCTCTTCTCTTTCCAGTTCCACCCTTACAAATCCCTCCCTCCATTACCACCACTCCTTCTCAATAGAGAAGGAGAGCTCCTTTTGGGTACTACCCTACCCTGGGGCATCTAGTCCCAGCAGATCTAGGCACAGATGTGCTAATTTCTAGGATGTACTGGCTTCTTATGCAGCAGCATCTAAGAAAGAAACACACTCTGTCTAGGAGCCTCTGGTCTTGGCACACCTAAAGACAGGGGAAATAATCTGTATAATAGATGTTTTTCCTCAAGAATACAGGAATGTGCTATTTCTTAAGATGTATGGGATTGTCAGTCTCTCTGGGCTGGTGTCCTGAGCAGACCTTGGGCACAAGCTCTGCAGCTAGTCCCACAACATCCAGAGGAAGCTCCATTCCCAGGCGCTCTGACACTCTCAGGATCAGAGGTGAGGAGGACACAACATCTGTCCCAACACCAGGAGTAACTGGGACCAGCAGGACCAGGCACACAGGAACTCTGCCAGCAGAGTGGCTAGGGTTCCTTCCAGTCTCTCTGGATTGGAGTCCTGAGCAGACCTTGGGCACAGGCTCTGCAAGCAGACCCACAACACCCAAAGGAAGCTGCTGCATTCCCAGGTGCTCTAACAAGGCCAGGGTCACAGGATCCCAGAATCACAGGATCACAGAGACAGCTTGACTCTGTGGAGTTCTGACACAACCAGGATCACAGGAAGGACAGGCTCCAGTCAGATTTAGCAAGGGCAGGTAGCACTAGAGATAACCAGATGGCAGGAGGCAAGAGTAAGAATATAAGCAAAACAAACCAAGGTTCCTTGGCATCATCAGAACCCAATACTCCCACCATAGCAAGTCCTGGACACACTATTACACCGGAAAAGCAAGATTCATATATAAAATCACTTCTCATGGTGATGATACAGAACTTTAAGAAAGACATAAAATAGCACGCTCAAAGAAATACAGGAGAACACAGGTAAACAGCTAGAAGCCCTTAAAGAGGAAACACAAAAATTCCT
>NC_045030.1:95233299-95237332 GCF_008632895.1 Mastomys coucha
GAAACTGGGAAAGGAGATATTGTATGGCATGTAAATAAAGAAAATGTCTAAGAAAAATAAATAAAAAGGAAAAAAGAAAAAATATACAGTTAATATGTTTGGAGTTATTTAAAATTTATATTGAGAAAAACATGTATTTTCATTATTGAAGTAGACAAGCATCTACATAAGACTGTTCATTTGATTGTTGTTTTATATCAAACAATTTTATAACACTCACTTTTATTGTTACAATATTTTATAAATTATAAAGAATATGACAAAATAAAAAAACAAGGTAAAAAATTAAGACAAATATTTTTAAATCAGAAGTTTACATAAATTTGTAGGCATGGAATCAAATTGGTCAGAATGAAAACTAAATTAAAAGATAAAATATTATTTCAAGTACTCCAAACATTGCAAATAATATTTCATAAAGTAGGAATAACTACAACACAGGGGATAATGTGGTCAACTTAGCTAAAGAATATGATCATTTGGTTAGACAATAAGTCTATTTGCCTCAACTTCTTGTGTCCTTGATTGACATAACTTTAGACGCCATAGTCCTCTTATGTGACATACAAACAATAAAACACATTAAATAAAAAAGAAATGACACATAGCCCTTAATGCCTGAGAAATTTGGTGCGATCTGAGGATTTATTCCTTAATGTCTATATCAACTATCTCTTTTAAAGACCGTTTTTCTGTCCACACAAACTCATTTTCATCAGACTCTAAGGCATAAACCAGTATCTAGCCTCTTCCAATGTGATGCTTGACTAACTGGTGGAACTATAAACAGAAGTTCCCTGGTGTGGGGGAGGGGAGAACAAAAAGAAAAAGAAAAGCCATATCTGCATTACAGACTTATAAGGCCAAATGACTGAACTTTGAGACTATGGAAACAAAATGTTGCTTGCAGAATGGAGCCAAATTACCTTGGGCTATTTTTAGTTTCTTTGAAACCATTTGCTGCCCACCACTGTGTCTGGCCTAGCATCCCTGAGACTATTAAAAACCTTTGTAGTTTTCAACAACCCTAAAGCTATGAATGTCAACAGACAGCATCTGAAATCAGATTAAAGCTGAATGTTAATAACAACAGAAACAAGAGAAACTTGCTCACTCATGCCAACTGCACAACTCTCTACTCAGTGAAAAATGAGTTACAACAGAAATAAAGAAATTAAAGACTTTCTAGAATTCAATGAAAATGAAGGCATACCATACCCAAACCTATGGGACACAATGAAAGCAGTGCTAAGAGGAAAGTTCACATCGCTGAGTGCCTTCATAAAGGAGTTGCAGAGACAAACTATGGAGCAGAGACTGAAGGAGGGACAATCCAGAGACTGCTCCACCTGGGAATCCTTCCCATATTGTTATCAAACCCAGACACTATTGTGGATGCCAGCAAGTGCTGGCTGACAGGAGCCTGATATAGCTGTCTCCTGAGAGGCTCTGACAGTACCCAACTAATACAGAAGTATAGGCTCACAGACATCCATTGAACTGAGCACAGGGAGGAGGTCTTGCCTGTTGACACTGAGTTGTATAGGCACAATACCTTTTTAAAAATTCACTTTACGCTCTTTCTCTCGGGCCCGTGGCGCAGACAAGATGGGCAAGTATCGTGGTCTCCGTACTGCCCGGAAGCTCCTCAGTCACCGACGGGACCAAAAGCGGCATGATAAACAGTACAAGAAAGCCCACGTGGGCACAGCCCTGAAGGCCAATCCGTTTGGGGGTGCCTCCCATGCAAAGGGAATTGTGCTGGAAAAAGTAGGGGTTGAAGCCAAACAGCCAAATTCTGCCATCAGGAAGTGTGTCAGGGTGCAGCTCATTAAGAACAGCAAGAAGATCACAGCATTCGTGCCCAATGATGGCTGCTTGAACTTCATTGAGGAAAATGATGAAGTTCTGGTCGCTGGATTTGGTCGAAAAGGTCATGCTGTAGGTGACATTCCTGGAGTCCGCTTTAAGGTGGTTAAAGTAGCCAATGTGTCTCTTTTGGCTCTATACAAAGGCAAGAAGGAGAGACCAAGATCATAAAATTTGACAATGGAAAGACAGTAATAAATTTTCATATTCTGAAAAAAAAATCACTTTACAACCTGGTTACAGCCTCCCTCTACTTCCAGTCCCACCCCCACACCCTCACACCCCTCCCCCATTCCCCCATCTCCATATCCTCAGAAAAGAGGAGGCCAACCTCCATGGGTAACAACCCGCTCTGGAACATCAAGTCGCAGCTGGACTTGATGCTAGGTGCTTCCTCTCCCTCTGAGGCCAAGCAAGGCATCTCAGCTAGGGAAAGGGAGGCAACGGAGTCAGAGACAGCCCTAACTCTATTAGGGGACCCATACGAAGGACAAGTTACACATCTGCTACAGACATGTAGAGGGCCTAGGTCCAGCCCAAGCATGTTCTTTGGTTGGTAGTTCAGTCTCCGTGAGCCCCTGGGGTTCAGGTTAGTTGACTGTAAGTCTTCTTGTGGTGTCCTTGACCCCTCCAGCTTCTATCCCCGACTCTTCCACAAGACTCCCCAAGCTCTAGCTAGTGTTTGGCTGTGGGTCTCTGCATCTATTTCTATCTGCTGATGGATGGAGCTTTTCAGAGGACATGTTAGGTTCCTGTCTGCAAGCATAATAGAGTATCATTTTTTATTAGATATTTTCTTTATTTACATGTAAATTTCTCCAGTAATAGAGTATCATTAATGGTCTCAGGGGTTAGCTCTCTCCCATGGGGTGGGTCTCAAGTTGGGTCAGTTATTGGTTGGCCATTCCCTCAATCTCTGCTCCATAGTTATCCCTGCAGTATTTATAGGCAGGACAAATTTTGGGTCAGAGGTTTTGTGGGTGAGTTGGTGTTCCCCTCCCTCCACTGGAAGCACCTCATGGAGGAGGTGGATACTTCAGGCTCCATATACCCTGCTGCTACAAGTCTTAGCTAGGGTCACCCTCTCCTTAGGCTCCAGGAATCCCCCCTGTCCCAGAGATGCCCTCACAACTGTTTTCTGTTTTCTCTCCCAGCCTTTCCCCTTCCTACTCCTGCTTACTCTCCCTTCTCTCTTCCCATTCCTCTTTCCCTCCCACCAACCCAGTTCATCTCCCTCCATCTACTTTCTGAGTGAAATTCAAGCATCCTCTCTTGGGCTTGTCTTGTTACTTAGCTTCCTTGGGTCTGTGAATTATATCATGGGTATCCTGTACTTTATGGCTAATATCCACTTATAAGTGAGTACATACCATGCATGACTTTCTTGGTATGGGTTACCTCACTCAGGATGATATTTTCTAGTTCCATCTGCAAATTTCATGATGTCCTTGTTTTTAATATCTGAATAATGTTTCATTTCATTTGATGTTGCCTATAGGCTTGCTGTACATTGCTTTTATTGTGTCTAGGTATGCCTCTTGTGTCCCTGATCTCTCCAAGTTTTTATCATGAGGAGATGTTGGATTTTTGTCAAAGGCTGTTTTTGCATCTAATGAGATGATTTATTCAGTCTCAGAGCCGTTTCTGTATAGAGGGATCAGCAATCACTTTACCTGTTTTGTTCTTCTTGGTTTCTTCTGTAGTCTAGATCTACAGAAGTCTTCCCTAGTCAAATCTGATCTTTTTTTAAAAAAATTTTGATGGCATATATAGCTTTTCTTCTCCAGTTGAAACAAAGACAAAACGTCTTCCTGAATGTAACACATTTCTTGCCTTCTATTCTGAGGTTATCGTGTGTGTGTGTGTGTGTGTGTGTGTGTGTGTGTCTGTGTGTGTGTGTGTGTATGCCGATCTAATTCATCAATCCTATCTAAAATCCAGACTATTTCAGCAGCTGTGCTACCTATCTCAGTGACGTTTGAAAATTTTAGAGTCAATAAATCATTATTTAATCTATCTCTGGGAGATCCTGTATCATTTCTCTTCTGTTCTAAGAGCATTTTCTTTGAAGTATAGATAGATCATTTAAAAAAAAATTGGCTGACTTGTGGGACTATAAGATACATCTGTCACATGGTTTTTTTGCCATAATATCTAAAAAAAA